>NC_086321.1:82359320-82659320 GCF_036172605.1 Pelobates fuscus | reverse complement strand
TTGAAGTTGGTATGCTTGTCTTCTATCTTCAATAGCCATCACAGAAAACAAAATGTCCACAGAAAGGTATATATTTATATTAAGTAGAAAATACAGGCTATTTACTTAAAGGCGGTTTGACATCTTTACTTAGTCACCTAACTGCCAATCTTTGATAAATTTTGTAGTAAAATAGGTTTTCTTTCCGATTTTTAACAAACACATAGAAATATAGAAACATAGAATGTGACATCAGATAAGAACCATTTGGCCCATCTAGTCTGCCCAATTTTCAAAATACTTTAATTAGTTTCTGGCCTTATCTTAAGTCTAGGATAGCCTTACACCTATACCATGCATGCTTAAACACCCTCACTGTGTGAACCTCTACCACTTCAGTTGGAAGGCTATTCCATGCTTCCACAACCTCTCTGTAAAGTAATACTTCCGGAAATTATTTTTAAACCTTTGCCCCTCTAATTTAAGACCTGTTGTTGTGGTAGTTTTTCTTTTGTTACATATAGTCTCCTCTTTTACTGTGTTGATTCCCTTTATGTATTTAAATGTTTCTATCATATCCCCCCTGTCTCGTCTTTCCTTCAAGCTATACATGTTAAGATCCTTTAACCTTTCCTGGTTAAACGTTTTATCCTGCAATCCATGAACCAGTTTAGTAGCTCTTCTCTGAACTCTTTCCAAAGTATCAATATCCTTCTGAAGATACGGTCTCCAGTACTGCGTACAATCAGGGCCGGCCTTAGGGGTGTGCGAGCTGTGCGGCCGCACAGGGCGCCATGGAGCAGGGGGCGCCGTGCGGCCGCACAGCCGATTAAAAAAAAAATAAAAATTTTTTTTATTTTTTTTTTAATTTGCAGCGGGGGCGGAGCTTACTGTGCGCCGGGGGCGGAGC
This sequence comes from Pelobates fuscus, assembly GCF_036172605.1. NCBI lineage: Eukaryota > Metazoa > Chordata > Amphibia > Anura > Pelobatidae > Pelobates > Pelobates fuscus. The sequence goes on along the minus strand of NC_086321.1, from coordinate 82,658,431 downwards.
TAAAAGCGCCGGAAAACTGCTGCAGGGGAAGCAGGAAGGAGTCCCTGCTTCCCCACCAAACAGTCACCAGGAGCTGCACTGCCTCAACAATGAACTCCACAGGTAACTGTGTGATTGTCAGGTGAGTGTGACTCTCTGCCTGTGTGTATGACTGTCTGCCTCTGTGTGTCTGTGTGTATTACTGTCTGCCTCTGTGTGTGTGTGTGTCTGTGTGTATGACTGTCTGCCTCTGTGTGTATGACTATCTGCCTGTGTGTGTCTGTGTGTGTCTGTGTGTGTGTGTATGACTGTCTGTGTGTGTGTGTGTGTGTGTGTGTATATGACTGTCTGCCACTGTGTGTCTGTGTGTATTACTGTCTGCCTCTGTGTGTGTGTCTGTGTGTATGACTGTCTGCCTGTGTGTGTCTGTGTGTATGACTGTCTGCGTGTGTGTGTGTATGACTGTCTGCCTCTGTGTGTATGACTGTGTGTGTCTGTGTGTATTACTGTCTGTGTGTGTCTGTGTGTATGACTGACTGTCCGCCTGTGTGTGTCTGTGTGTGTGTGACTGTCTGCCTGTGTGTGTCTGTGTCTGTGTGTGTGTGTGTGACTGTCTGCCTGTGCGTGTCTGTGTGTGTGTGTGTCTGCTTGTGTGTGTGTGGATGTCTTCCTGTGTGTGTATGGCCGTCTGACTCTGTGTGTGTGTGTGTGTGTCACATACAACCAATACACGCATATCACACACTGTTAATATACCCATTACAAATATCACACATAGCATACATATCACACACAGTCATCACACATACTATTACATACACAGACAACACAAACATAACAGCATACATGGATGACGGGGGGGGGGGGGGCGCTGTGAAGATTTTTCGCACAGGGCGTCTAAATGCCTAAGGCCGGCCCTGCGTACAATACTCCAAATGAGGTCTCACCAGTGTTCTGTACAATGGCATGAGCACTTCCCTCTTTCTACTGCTTGTACCTATCCCTATACAACCAAGCATTCTGCTAGCTTTTCCAGCTGCTCTGTTATATTGTCTGCCCACCTTGAAGCCATCTGGAATAATTACTCCTAAATCTCTTTCCTCAGATGTTGAAGTTAGTAGAATATCAAATATTCAAAGCTCTGCCCTTGGGTTTTTATGCCCAAGATGCATTATCGTCCACTTATCCACATTAAATGTCAGTTGCCACAGCTCTGACCATTTTTCTAATTTGCCTAAATCATTTGCCATTTGGCTTATCCCTCCTGGAACATCAACACTGTTGCAGCAAAAATACATACCTTACCATCATGACCTTCTGCAATATCACTAATAAAAATATTAAAGAGCATGGGTCCAAGTACAGATCCCTGAGGTACCCCACTGGTAACTAGACCTTGTTTTAAATATATTCCATTGACTATAACCCTCTGTTGCTTTTCATTTAGCCACTGCCTATCCCATTCAACAATATTGGAATCCAAACTTAAAGATTGCAGCTTATTGATGAGCCTTCTATGTGGAACAGTGTCAAAAGCCTTACTGAAATCTAGGTAATCAATGTCTACTGCACCACCCTGATCTATTAGTTTAGTTACACAATAAAAAAAAAACAATATGATTAGTTTGATCTCCCTGAAGTAAACCCATGTTGTCTCTGATCTTGAAATCCATGTGATTTTAGATGTTCAACAATCCAAACCTTTAACATGGTTTCCATCACTTTTCCCACAACTGAAGTAAGGCTTACTGGCCTATAGTTGCCCGACTTCTCCCTACTACCTTTCTTGTGAACTGGCACAACATTCGCTAACTTCCAATCTTCGTGGACTACTCCTGTTAACAATGATTGGTTAAATAAATCTGTCAATGTTTTTGATAGTACACCACTAAGCTCTTTGAATAACTTTGGGTGTATTCCATCAGGTCCCATTGTGAATAGTTACAACATTCGCTAATTTCAAATCTTTTGGGACTACTCCTGTTAACAACAGTTGGTTATATAAATCCATAAATGGTTTTGCTAGTATACCACTAAGTTATTTTAATAACTTTGGGTGTATCCCATCAGAGCCCCATCAACTTATTTGTCCTTACTTTTGTCAGTTGAAATAGAACCTCTTCCTCTGTAAACTCACATGTAACAAATTACTTATTTGTCCTTTTTCTTAACTGAAGTCCCTCTCCTTCATTTTCAGCTGTAAATACTGAACAAAAATCTTGATCCTCGTCTACATACCTTCATTCTTTTGTTTTTAATATATATGTAACTATATGTAGCTATGTAACTAATCTTTGTTTTACTTCCCTTTTTTCATTTATGTATCTAAAAAATGTTTTATCCCCTCTTTTTACTGAATGTTTTCTAATGTGCTTTTTGTAAACCAGATGTGTGCTACCCTTGTACAAAATCGAATCTTGTGTTCAGCTACATCTTCCGAGTGCAACAATGCCCCTGATACATGCCTTTGCAACTATCCTGTGAAGTTACAGTACCATATAAGAGACCAGACTATTTCTGTTCTTACAGTTAGTATTTTGATAGATGAATGTGATGGGCTTATATCTTATTTTTGGCCCTACTATTTGTTAAAGTAAACACTCCAGGGTATCTAATATTGTGTATATTGTGGCTTAATGTGCTGCTATTTTTTCACCAGTTTCTGTTACATTTTGTGGTAAAAATTATTTGCTTTTTCTTGCAGTTTTTTCAATACACATTGCATTTTTGCTTGACTTTTGACAATCTGATATGTTCTATGATGATATGATCCACCAAATTATGTTCAGAAAACTCTTCTGAATAAGACAATGTCCCCAATATAAGCCTTTGCCACTATATTGTTGAGTTACAGTGTCATATAAGACTCCTGACTATTTCAGCTTTTACAGTTTTGGTAGTTTGATTTAATAATCTATTCTGCATGTTGCAGTCGACAGTTACAAATTACCGCATAAATGCATACCATTTGTGAAACTAGACAATACAGAGTATATCACATGGTATATATTGGCCTTACAGCCATTTGTACAGCCATTTTAGTACCAATATCTTCAAAAGGGTATGGTATTATTTTTATTTATTTTTTTTTATTTATTTTTTTTCACTATGTTTACATGCACATTTCAATTTAGCAGTTTATTTTGTAAACTCGTGTGCTACTATAATAAAAATCACTAAATTGTGCTCATAACCCTAATCATAACCATAATCCTAACCTTTATCCTAATTACAATCCTAACCCTAGAAATATTGTTGAGGATTCTCTATGCTGATTTCAGCAGAGGATTCCCTTGCTGGCCTTAAGCCTAACCCTAATACTAGACATACATCTACATTGAATACTAAACATAATCCTAATCCTAATACCAATCCCAAAGGTTTCCCTCTGTTAATATCAGTACATCTATTAGTATAGGGAATTGTAAGCTAAAACCATAGAGAGAGGTCGGTTAGCCAAGCAAAGGAGACCCTGTTAGGTTCTGTCCAGACCCGGGGTGTCCCTCTCAGACAAGCTTCAAGCCCAGAATCACAGTGGCTGAGCACAATCACTCTTCGGTGGTGTTCTCAATAGCGTTAAACGGCTGTATGCAGCATTCATTTTGAGCACTGCATTCAGCATTCACCTTATCAGTCAGACTGAAGCAGCTAATTATGGCACCAGCTGACAGAAGGGAGCCCCAGGAATAAGTTGAAAACCTGGGCTTCCCTGATGTGAGAAGGATTTCACCCTGATCATATCTCATTGCAGATTTGACCCTGATCACACCGCATTTCAGCAAATGGTTAGTTAAATCCCAATTTAAAGAGCTGTATATGTAATCACTCAAAGTAGGGCCACTAATCTGCCCCCAGGTAAAAGAGGGGATTTCCAGGTAGCTAATGAGGATACAGCAGGGAATCAGTCCTTGATGGCAAAATGATGCATGGCAGAACTATTTCATCATAGGTCCATAAGGGAAGGACATCCATTATCTGCTTATTTTTTATCAATCATCTTTTTTTGCTGTGGAACTTCAAATCACAAAACATGCAAAACGGTCTGTCTGAGTACAGCCGACCCGAAACAACAGGAAAGGCAGGCGGTAGACTCACATCTCAATATGGGTCGGAAAAACAAGAAAATAAAGCCCGACAGGCCCCGATCAAGCCATGGCATTGGCGTGCTCCTAAGGCAGGCACAACAGGCCAGCGGGCCCAAAATGGCCGACACTCCTGAGGCCTACTCAGACCTGTCTGAAGAACTATCCCTGGAGGAAGACGAAGACGAAATGCCGACTAGATCAGCACCAGCAGCTCAACCGGTCAGCCCTGACAAGGAGCCGGTAACGACAGCGGTGCTGAAAAACCTGCTGGCGGAGCTACAACATAATATCCTGGCTGACGTAGCAAACCTACGTGCAGACCTCCAGGGCCTGACAGGCCGGATCGGAGCCGTAGAAGCGTCCACAGAGGAGCATACACTACAAATTGCCTCCATGCAGCAAACGATACGGGGGCTTCAGAAACAGAATGCAGCGTTCGACACCAGATTGGCGATATTGGAAGATATGCGGCGCAAAAACAATTTAAAAATCCGAGGCATCCCAGAGGCTATACCCACAGAGGAGCTTCCACATATGATGAGGCGCCTCATGACAGCATTGTTGTCTCCACGACAGGCCAAAGCCACGACTATGGAGGACTGTTTCCGCATACCAAAAGCACCGAAAGCACCAGCAGCAGCTCCGAGGGATCTAATAGTCCGCTTCCGCAATGGCAGGGACAAGGCGGCTATGCTCACGGCCCTCAAGGACCGAGATTCTTACACTTTTGAAGGTACGCACATCGCCTTTTATCCAGACCTCTCGGGAGGGACACTGGCGTGGCGGAGATCCCTCAGACCAGTTACCTCCCTCCTCAGGCATAAGAGCATTCAATACAAGTGGCGGCTGTCACGCACCCTATTAATTCTGCACGGAGAATCCCAGCACACAGTCCGCGACTTCACCGAGGCTCAGGCTCTATTGCATACTATAGGACTCTCCATGGACTCACTGCCACCAGACAGATCCCAAAGGCCCAATCCTGCACCTCCACGCTGGGACCCGGCAAAAGTGACCGCATTTGTACCGCGGAAGCCTCCTCCGGCCGGAGCCGCAACGGTCACCACTTGAACTTTTGAACTCTTGCCTCTATTACGGGGTACCCACCACCCGTAGCTACTCAAAGTTACCCTAAGCTACTATAAGTAATGTTTTATATGTTTTCTTAGCACTTACTCATGTTAGGCTTCACCCTGGACGCAGACACATAAGCACACTCTCGTAGAGCGACCCTCTGACCGCACACCAACCCCCCTATACCCGACTGACTCGCACCAACGATGGACACAAGCAGCCCCTTAACCGGGTGCCAAACTCCTGGCCCCTGCGATAGCCAAAGCGAGACTAGCAAACACTGGCAGTAGACACTTAGCAGACTAGTGCCTGGAAGGTACCATGTCTTCCGTGAACACCCACACCTGTGGCAAGAGCTTAGTTGCCCAGACATCACCCTCACCCACAGTGTTTACGGATGGCATAACTCTCTACAACTGTCACATACCTTCAGCAGCATACCCGACGCATCAGTCACCCAATATGACCGTTACTATGTTACATATATCCTGCTTTACATAACGACGTTTCACATACGGTATCTCTCTAAACAAAAACAATGTGCAGAATTAATGTTAGCCACGTTGGAACTGTATATTAATGTTTTGCCCTGGAATGCTATTGTGGCACCAAGGGCCCATTTGTTCTTAACCGCACAACAAAAATAAAGAATTGAAAAAAAACGGTCTGTCTATTGTTTTTCTTTATATGTTTTGTGATTCGTCCATATGGGGACTCGAAGTTAGAGATTTGGGGCAAACTGTCAATCACACAAAATGTCTGACTAATCACACGTCTAAAACTAAAACAAAGCACTTATGCCAGGAAAAACAATTGTTTGTCTTTCTGCACATATTAAATTCAAATTAACATGCTAAAACTATTTTTTACAATGTAATTATCTATAGTCAATAACTGCCTTACAATGGTTAAGTACAATTGTTTATTTAAAAAAAAAAAAGATTAAAAAGGTTTGTTACATTCGCACCCAAACTATTAATGAAATTTGTATGCTTTGAAGAAATTTAATTTATTTCCCATTAAAAATATACTTTTAAGGGTAAAATTACAGTCTACAGAATGTATTCACTACCATACATAGAGGTTGGGTGCTGCTTAGCCATTAACATCATGTATATTCTCAGAGTCATAATGAATAAAATGGGAGCAGTTTATGCAAAAAATATCCATCAAAGCTGCAAGAATTTAGAAGATAATAATTATTATAAACGTATTGCTGCATGCTATCAAAGAAATTGAGGATAATCTGTCATCCAAGTGCAATAAAATACGTCTATCATTCAGTACATCTAGTTCTACTATCTCCCTATTCTAATAGGAGGGCAAAATAAAGTAAATACTATAAAAATAATAATGGAACTCTGTAAAGTTTGGAGCCAGGGTCTCTCCAGGAACTTGATGCACCTCCTCTGGTTGGCATGTAATTAGTTTGAAGAAAAAAGTAGTTGCGGCTATCTGTGATACATTAGAGAATGGGGTAAGTTAGTTTCCATTTGCATCATGTACAATCTTACTATTTAAGATGCCCTTAGGACTGCATTGATCGACCTTCGGAAAAACAAAACAGTAGAATGTTTCTGTGTCACATAAAAGTACATTCTGTCCTTACGTAGCATTTATAGTATTGGCAAATGTCTATAGCATGCTACGGAGTTCTTTAAAGCAGCCTTAAATAGGGAGTGGGAGTTCTATATACAAGGTAATTTACAACCATTTGCAGGAAGTTGACTCCATCTGTAAGTACGGGGCTTTTTAGATAAATGTACAATCATCATGTAAAAGCATAACACTAATTTATCCTTTACATCAGAGATGGCAATTATAGTCCTTAAGTGCCATTAAGAGGGTAATATTTACGAACATTACTTCTTGAATATTTGAGTCAACCATTGATACATCTTGGTCAATTCTATGCTCTAAATATGGTTAATGACGTTACCCTAGCTAACTGGAATGAACACAATCTCATTTGTTTCTTTTTTAAATATGATTTTCCCCCCTTTTGGTGCACTTGTTAGTTGTAGTGATTGCCACAATCATATTTGAAAGTATAAACTCAAGTCCAATATCACAAAGATATGTTCCACCTGAGAATATCTCTTCTTATGCCTAGTTTAATACACATAAAACTTTGTTTAATTTACTTTGTAGGAGTTCAAATAAGGAGCATTGTTATGCTAGCTTCTGTAAACCTGTTCTTTGAGGTTGATGATTAACAAAAAATTATATATATATATATATACATACATATTCATATCGGTTACTAATATGGAAAATCAGAAGAGCTCAAATGTGGGTATTTATAATGTTTAGCAATTTCTGATTTTACAAAATCTATTAATTTGTTTCTGTCATTTTTAATTTATTGATCTAAAGCACAGCCCCACTTTGACTCTGCTATTAAAGGACCACTATATTTACCCAGACCACTTCAGCTCAATGCAGTGGTCTAAGTGCCAGGTCCCCCAGGTTTTAACCCTTCAGATGTAAACATAGTAGTTTCTTCTGACAGCCGCTAGAAAATCGCATTGAGCACGCAGAACGTCCACAGGAAAGCACTGATAAATGCTTTCCTATGGGCGTTTTTAATGTGCGCGCGGCTCTTTCCACTCGGGAGCTGACGTTGGAGGGGGAGGAGAGGTCACCAGTGCCAAGGGATAAAGGTAAGTGACTGAAGGGGTTTCAACCCTTTCAGTACCAAGGCAGGGGGACCCTGAGGGTGGGGGGGGGGGTGGACCTAAGGACTATATAGTGTTAGGAAAACGAGTTTGTTTTCCTGACACTATAGTGATCCTTTAAATAACTGCCAAGGTAATATAACTCCAAGTTTAGCTTTTTAAACCTAGAGCTCAATACAGTATGTTGAGAGACTAGACCTTCATGTGTGCATCTTCCCTCATCTAAAACATGCTACCTGTGACTTGCCAAACATTGTGTATCTTAATATGCAAAACACTTGCTAATGCTTGTCTTTCCTTTTAAGGAACATACATACAAATCGCCATTCGTAATGCTACAGTGTTCCTTCCTCTAGCTCTAAATAGGATGTTTTACTTACCTTATTCCAGGGTTGAGGCTCCCTCCGCACTTCTCACCTCTCCTTGCCTCCCCTGCCGTCATCATGGAGAAGGCCCTGCCTCTTCCATGAGGGTCTATTCCAATGCTCCTTATAGATGAGCATTGCGGACCCAATGTGCATGCACAGTGAGCACCGAACGCATTCAAACTTTGCCATAGGAAAGCATTGAACCAATGAGATGAAGTGGTCTAGGTGTCTACAGTGTTTCTTTAACTTTCTTCCTCCTTTTCCATATATTGTAAAATTTCATTTCGGAAAAGTGTTTTTTTCTTTAACATGTACAATAAGCCCTGATTACCCTCTTGATGAGAGTGAGTGGAAAGACTAATCTAGACATCTAATATAAAATGAATTTATTTACTGAACTCAGTAATCCCAGATGAGTCAAGTAAGAGGTCACAAGTCAGTCTATATCACAAACAAACACACTCAATGTAATGGTATAATGGTATAATGGTATTTAGAGCAATTTTGTGGCAAATTAAAAAACAAACAATTAGCATGACCATGGGATTACAATGAGCCCAGTTGAACTATTAACCCCTTCAGGACGGAGTCAATAGTGCACGTTCTGATCAAAACAAAACGTAAACAAAAACTGGAATTTGCGCTATATGTCTGTTCACCCGTAGTTCCCCTCTTTCATATTATATGCACCCACACTTATTATATATCATTTTGTTCAGGAGAAACAGGGCTTTAATTTATCATTAACTATTCGTATATGGAACATAATTCATTATGAATAAAATGTAAAACAAATGTGAGAAAATAAGATTTTTTTTTTAATTTGTATTTCCGTTTGACATTTTAGCTGTGAATGTCATAATACTGTTAGGTTTTACTGCACAAAAATGCACATATTTCTAATCAGCGATGTCTCACGAGTACAACAGTACCCCCCATTAACAGGTTTTCTGGTGTTTTGGAAAGTTACAGGGTCAAATATAGAACGTTCCATTTTCAAATAGAAATTTGCCAGATTGGTAATGTTACCTTTGAGACGGTGTGGTAGCCCAGGAATGAGCATTGCCCCCATAATGGCATACCATTTGAAAAAGTAGACAACCAAAGGTATTGAAAGTGGGGTATGTTTAGTCTTTTTTAGTAGCCACTTAGTCACAAACACTGGCCGAGACATGGATACAACCCAATCTTAGGAGTAGTGTTCTGATGTAGAAGATGAATTTAGCCGTAGTCAGAGGGATTCAGTGAGAGTAGTGGTGAAATTTGTGTGGCATGACTGAGTGTGGGTAAGTAAGAGTCAAGTATTTTAACTGGGCACTAGTTCTAGGTGGGATAAAGTGGTATAGCGGATGGATAAGTAGTTCGGTTCGTTTTAGAGGTTTGTAGAGAAAGTATATAGTGATCATGATTTTTAGCGATATCCAATATTTTTAAGGTGGTCTGGTCTCAAACAAACATAAAATGCTATATACAATTTGTGGGAATATCGAATAGTCGTGTACAGTAAATCAGAGAGGGCTCAGAATATCGAACCATCGATCGGTAACCTGGATGAAGTAGGGGGTCTATCTGTTTTATTAAATACGCGGTAATATACTTTTAATGGGATAGGACGTTAGAAAAGGTGTGTGATTGGGATAAGTGGTTGTGGCTGTATTTACCTTATCCTGGGACCGACCTGGCTCCTAAGCTTGAGCCGCGCATGGCTGGATCACTCCTGCCTCCACGCGAGCCGCATGCGGCTTGATCTCCTCTTCTGACTTAGCCGCGTGCACTGACCGCAGTGATCGTTCACGTGGCCCGCCTGGTACTAGGAGCACGGCCCGAGTCACGAGCTCGCTCTTAAAGGGGCAGTGGGAGCCAAAAGTTGATTCAGGCTCCCATTGGCCCACATCATTCCAGCACCCCCACACATGAACGTTTTGGTGGCGTAGGCATGACGTGGGCCAATCACTGGTGTAACAGTAGTGTACATAAAAAAATATATAGAAATTTGACTGTGAAATAATAGCAGCCAGTTGGCCTGCCAGGGCACAGTGTCACACCAGTGCAACTCATATCTGGTGTAACAGTAGTGTACATTTAAAAAAAAATACAGGGGGCTTGTTGTCACCTTTTGGGGATCCTTGGTGTTGTACGTGGCTGGGTGGAGGAAGAGACCTTCAATGACATCAGTGAGGACAAGGAACGGGACATGGCTAGTTTGGTATCCAACCTTGTGCAAATGGGGAGTTTGCGGTTGTGCAAATGGATTATTTGCGTTTGTTTGTGGTGCGTTAAACGGGGAGTTTGGTCTGTCACTGTGAAGCGGGCGTAACCCTTACACTACCTGATCGATACAACATCATACCTGATTTTTTAAAGCACGTTATTCCAAACAATTTAGGAATGTTAGGTGATTTATGCCCTTTATGGATTGAAACCAGACTCTGCATCAACTATGTAATTTTCCATGGGAGTTTTGCCATGGATCCCCCTCCGGCATGCCACAGTCCAGGTGTTAGTCCCCTTGAAACAACTTTTCCATCACTATTGTGGCCAGAAAGAGGCCCTGTGGGTTTTAAAATTCGCCTGCCTATTGAAGTTTATGGCGAACATTTGCGAAAGTTCGAGTTCGCCGTTCGCGAACCGAAAATTTTATGTTTGCGACATCACTAAAGAGGAGCTTATTTTGCATGAAAAGTGAGGAGTTGGATCAGGGTTTTTTCTATGCAATGGTTGGGATTTTATTGTGCTCAATAAAGAAATAGTTTATGATTATCTGCATTTTTTAAGTTGGAGTATTTTACTCGGCACAAGTTGTGGTGCTGTTTGGTGGAACTCAGAGTTGTATATCCATGTGATTAGCCTTGCATGTGAGCACAAGTAATCTTTTTCTGTTCTTGCTTTTTTTGTAACTCCCAAAACCTTACTATATATGTGTGCAATCATTATTATTTGCACTAACGTGCTGCAGTGCAAAACGAAGCAGAAAACCACAAACAAATACACAGAAAGCACAGTTTCAATGCCAAGGGAATTCAAAGGTTTTCATTGGGTGCATTGATTAAATGGTAAGGGACTTGGCAGCTGTGATAAGGGAGGAACTGATGGGTTGTTTCACTTAGAGAGAAAAGCAACAATCCACTGGTTCCACCGTGTCTTGTCTACCTGTTAAGGAGTACTCTATAACTTCCCTTTCTTTTAGTCTTGCCTTTGGATCCCTGCTTAGTTTTCTTCTTACAATGGGGTACATTGTAGATCCCTTAGATTATATGGAGATCTAAAGGATCCCTAATTTATATATTTATTTTGTTTGTGGTAGGCATTGGACCACAGATAGCCCATATTTATTCCAATTAGATTTGCATTTGTGGTAGGCATTGGACCACAGGTGACCATATTTATTCCAATTAGATTTGCATTTGATGTCAGTCCTGCTGTGTGATGTTAAGCTTGTTGCAGGACGATTTTGGCAGTCACAATTGCTATCATGTGGCGAGTTTTACTATGGGTTTGTGATTCCGATTGTGTATTTACTTATTTTGCTACATTTTGTTTCTGCAAATAATATCTATTTAACTGTAATTATTAGATTTCTCTTAAGCAACTATCACAAAGATGAAAACTACTTAAAAAATAAACACAAATCAAAGTTTCTGAATACAAAATGGGTAGATTTTTGATTTAAAGAAAAAAAGTGCCAATATTTCTCCTTCTGTACTGATAAACAAACTGGCAATTACACGTTCTTGCTGCCTTACATGTATGTTACATTTGATTACTTAAAATCAAACAAACAAACTGGAGTTAATTTAAATCATTTTACTTATTCAATTATCAGGACCACTTAATGCAGTCCAAAATGCTTCTTCTTCTTATATAATAACTCCATTTTATAACATTCGATATGCATGCTGCACTTGAAAAGAAACTTCTATTGCCACCTAGTGGAGACTGTTGGCTAAAATATCTATCTATCTATCTATCTATCTATCTATCTATTCTGTCTATCTCATATGTCTATTTACTATTACAAATAAACAAAATAAGTTTCCAATTGGGAGTCTCTGCAGAAGACTTATTGGTAATAATTTATCATATCCTAAATATAGTTTATACAATTAAGGAGTACATGTTCCATAACATTTAGCATCATAGATTGGTTAACTTGTTTAACAAAGTTACTGTTATAATTGTAACCATATTGTTAATATGGTCACATACTTGCAATAATAATATTGTCTGTCCTTGAATTATTTATTTTTTTTATATTTAATAAAATCTTACATAATTCATTTGGATTAGTGAAAACAATGTGCTTTGTAGTATACACTACATTCTAAAACCTTTTCACCACTGGAGTGAGATGAAGCAAAAAAAAAAAAAGATTTAGCAGAGATAAACTACGTTTTAAAACATGAATGCCTATTTAAAGCAATTCTACTTTCTGATGAATGGAACTGATGCCTATCGCTGAACTACATGTTCCATAGCAGGTAAATCCCCAGATGTTGTAGAACTACAACTCCCATGATGCTTCACATGTCTTAAGAGTGACAAAACATCTTGAAAGCTGTAGTTTTAAAACATCTGGGGATCTACCTTTTGGGCACCCCTGTTTCATAGTGTTCTGTTTAGACTTGTTTTGGGTGTTGGGAGTCACCTACTTCATAGTCTATAAGTGCCCATTGCTGGAAGGATGAACTAATACAGGGCTGCCCAACAGGTAGATCCCCAGATGTTGTAGAACTACAACTGCCATGATGCCTTAAGAATGCATTTAGAATGGCAAATGACAAGAAAATGACAAAGCATCATGGGAGTTGCAGTTCTGCAACAACTGGGGATCTACCTGTTGGTCAGCCCTGAACTAATACAATGAAGCACCGACATGGCATATACTCATCACTAATCTAGGACATGGATCTTAATTCTGAAGCTAGGATTGGGATCAGATCAAACATTTAATAGTAGCCTATCTCAAATTTTCATACATTGTAAGCATGTTTGAGCAGGGCCTACTCATCTCTAAATATCCCCTTCCTATAATGATATAGCACAACATATGTAAAAATAAAAATAGGAGGAACAGAAGAACTTGTCAAACATGATCCCTTCATATGTAATGATAATTTGGAAATTATGTTATATTTTATAGTCTTACAAGTGGAACAGCTATGTATTTTGCTTGTATACATAGTACTAATATTATATAGAAATGTAGTGTAAAATACACCACCTAGTGGAGCGCTAATACAAATATAAGTGATAAAGGGGTTCACTTACCTCAACAATTTTTTGTTGTCTTAAATTCAGGAATATGCTTTTAAACATAGAAAAAGATACTCAAAAAGCTGGAGTGATCCAGACTGGCTGAGTATAGTACTGGAAAAGATAATAATTGAGTGGATAGATAGATAACCATACAATATGGGTACTGAGTAATCCAAATTAAGTAAATAAATAGGTATTTAACTAAACCTAGTGTAATCCTGCCTTAATGGCTCACCTCCAAATATATCCAGTGATACCTTGGTACCTATTCGCTCCAGAGATCCCCACCGGGTACTGACTTTATTAGACAATTAGGTATGGTCAAGTCCAGTGGCTAGAGCGTGTGGAATAGGTGTCTGTTAAACGGCTGACATAGGTATCTGGAATGGGTCACTGAAAAAAGTCTGGATAATAGTTAGTGCCGAATGGTTGCTGATTAACTCTACTATACAACATACCTATTGTAGTAAGGTTGTAAGTGACTGGTTAAATCAGAAGCCTGTACCGGCGTCAGGGGTGGCATGCAGCTGCACCACTGTAGATTAACTATTAGCATCTAGGTATACGTATAACACTAGAAATAACTGCTAAATAACTGTGACTTTACTCTTATGGTAGTCACCAGATCTACTAAGATGTGTACTGCCTGCTTGTCAAGATAACCCCTGACGAAGGTGCATCTAAGCAAGCACCGAAACGCGCGTCGGGCTCTATGGGCTCAATTTCACTCACTATTTCTTCTCACTAGGGCTATCTATCCATATGTGCAGGCAACCAACATTCTAAGTATGGTTCTGCACATATAGTCACTCTAACTATTTTTTTCACCTCTTTTTGTTGGGTCACTGTTTGTTACTTATTATAGTCTGGAGAGGATTTTTCCTCAGAGTACCATGGGGTTATCTTGACAAGCAGGCAGTACACATCTTAGTAGATCTGGTGACTACCATAAGAGTAAAGTCACAGTTATTTAGCAGTTATTTCTAGTGTTATACGTATACCTAGATGCTAATATTTAATCTACAGTGGTGCAGCTGCATGCCACCCCTGACGCCGGTACAGGCTTCTGATTTAACCAGTCACTTACAACCTTACTACAATAGGTATGTTGTATAGTAGAGTTAATCAGCAACCATTCGGCACTAACTATTATCCAGACTTTTTTCAGTGACCCATTCCAGATACCTATGTCAGCCGTTTAACAGACACCTATTCCACACGCTCTAGCCACTGGACTTGACCATACCTAATTGTCTAATAAAGTCAGTACCCGGTGGGGATCTCTGGAGCGAATAGGTACCAAGGTATCACTGGATATATCTGGAGGTGAGCCATTAAGGCAGGATTACACTAGGTTTAGTTAAATACCTATTTATTTACTTAATTTGGATTACTCAGTACCCATATTGTATGGTTATCTATCTATCCACTCAATTATTATCTTTTCCAGTACTATACTCAGCCAGTCTGGATCACTCCAGCTTTTTGAGTATCTTTTTCTATCTTTACCACTAGGGGTTAAGCCCCAGGACACCCCTGGAGTGTCCACTAAGGTGTTGTTCCACCAGCGTAGTGGCTCCAATCCTTTGGACCCATCTTCACAAGTGGAACCTTCTTACTTATTTTTGCTTTTAAACATACAATGAAGGGAAAAAAGAGATAAAAAACATATAGTGTAGATGGTTTTGATGAAAATGAGTAAGACTATGTGCTCTTTGGGCAGCAACATACCCCTTCCTCTGAGATGTACCTCCACAACGACAAGGAAACAAAAGGATAAAGAGACCCAATGGGTGGTATATGTGCAAACAGGCAGATAATATATAGGTGGTAAATGTTATGCCAAAACGCGTTTCATTCGTCTGTGAGTTTCCTCAGTCAGCTGTGATGAGGAAGCTCACAGACGAGTGAAACGCATCTCAGAGGAAGGGGTGTGTTGCTGCCAAAAGAGCACATAGGCTTATGTATGGAGCCAATATTATATAGGCTCCAGACCATGTGAGTGGTTTCAGTTTTTTACTTTCATCACTAATTTTCACCAAAACCATCTACACTATATGTTTTTTTTATCTCTTTTTCCCTTCATTGTATGTTTAAAAGCATATTCCTGAATTTAAGACAACACAAAATTGTTGGGGTAAGTGAACCCCTCTATCACTTATATTTGTATTAGCGCTCCACTAGATGGTGTATTTTACACTACATTTCTATATATATTTTTAATTTATCATGGAAATAAGGGTATTCCACTTTATGTGTTTGAGCTGCTTTGTATTTTAGGCACTGAATAGTTTCACCCATCTCCTCTGTAAAGAGGGTTTTTCTGTTTATAGTACTAATATTACTTTGAAAAAAATAATTTAGTACCTGTTTGTCTGTCTACAACATATCTGTGTGGAAAATGCCCATCCATTTCACATTTTATAGAGGGGTATGATAGTGCCACTTTAATGGAGTAGTTTTGTGTATAGTTCATGCCTCTACAGACTCACAGCTCAGCTATCTACCATTTAGGAGTTAAATCACGTGCATTTGTCTTTATGAAGCCTTAGCCACACCTCCCCTGGCTGTGACTCAAACAGTCCATATGAAAAAAATGGCTTCATTTTCAATCAGACCTGACAGCACAGGGTGTTTACTTTAGATGTTTTTTTATCTCATGCTCTGAAAATTAATGATTAATTACACACAGGAATGAACCATTGGCTCTAACAGACTATTAACAAAAGAAAAACCAAAGAAAAAAGTTACCTGCATACTAGCCCAAATCCCTACACATAATTAAATAAATTTAGGTTATTTAGTAACTCCAATGGCCATTAGATGTAAGCCCACCTACCGCCTGACATAACTGGAGGTGCCTTGGTGATTTGCCTTGGTGATGTGAATGAATGACTAACATATCTTGGGAAAAATGAATCTATCTATCTATCTATCTATCTGTCTATTTGCTTGGATTATATATAGAAAACGTAGAGGTAAAATATCTAGATATTTTTTTCTGTGATCACTTATCATACAGCACATATTTTTACGGGATTAATTATACGTTAATATCACACACAGATATATATAAAAAAAAAGTTTGGATGAGAAATTGGTTACCTCATTCACCTAAATCATAACAAAAGCATAGAAAAGAATATGGTACTGTATTCTGAAACATAATTGGAAATCCAGTAAAAATGCCAAAAGGAAAGTTACGTGTGATAAATGGGTTTTTATTTTATTAAAAGCATTCAGAGTCCTTTATCAGACTAAATAACAAATGTTAGGATAACATATTTTAAAACGCACATGTCTAAAACTCACACCAGACACATTGTAGCAGTATATTTCTTTCATAGAAATAATGGAATTGGCGTTGATGAACCAAAGCTGCTTCGAACTGGCATTTCATTCTAAACTCAAAAGCCAGCAATAAATAAAAAGTACAATGTACATATACCTTATTTTCACCACACGTGGTATGATTCAATAGCAACGACCATGATTTATATAAAACCAAAAATATACAGCACACAATTTTAACACAAATAGTGTAAATGTAAATATTTGTTGATTGTCATTCTAAAGAAACACTGTAAAGCCTTGTTAGGACAACTAAGTACCCAGATTTATAATTATGATTATTTTAAAATATATAATTTGATAGAACATGTAAATACATTATTTAGGTTATGTTCACAGAATTGTTAAGATGGGAAGATATTTTTGTAAGTATACTGTACAAACCATAAAAATCCAAATCAGCTGTGGTTTAGTATATGCAATATATGTCATATATTAAATAGTAATGTATTGATTAAAGTGACATACACATCAGTATATAATACCATTTTGACCACAGACCACTGCAATTATGGAATAAACTCATGGACACGTTAAAATCTTCATTCAATCTAAAATCCTTTAAGAGATATATGGCAACATACCTCAATACAGAATGCACCTGTCATGGTTGACTATATTTATTACCTGTTATGTGTTAAATGTATATAATATATATATATATATATATATATATATATATATATATATATATATATATTATTTTTTGTAATAACATAGTGCACCCTATTGTAACAATGCAGTGTTTGTTGGCCCAGGAAATTCTTGAAAACAAGAGAAATCTCAATATATCCTTACGATACATAGTTACGTAGGCTGAAAAGAGACATCTGTCTATCAAGTTCAGCCTTCCTCACATTTGTTTTTTGCTGTTGATCAAAAAGTGGGCAAAAAATAAAAACAGTTTCAAGCACTTCCAATTTTGCAACAAACTAGGAAACAAAAATGCCCTCTTGACCCCAGAATGGCAGTCAGATTTATCATTCGATCAAGAAGCTATTACCCTACAGTTGAAAAATTATATAATTGAATATTATGTTTTTGCAAGTATGCATCTAGTTGCTGCTTAAACTTCTGCACAGACTTGGATAAAACCACTTTTTCAGGCAGAGATGTTTAATTTCATAACATACAACTAAGTACAGTTATTGAGACATGTTCTGAAACTGTCTCTATTCAATTATGTGTTATTATATTTGTTTTATAAAGTATTTGTATATATAACGTTCTGGATCTAGATTTGTTTCCAACCCTATCCACTGCTCATTACTCTTTGCCACTAACTCCAAAAACTCAATCCTCTAGCCTTGTGTAAAAACGTTAATAACGACTAAATCCTTATACATCCTATTGAAACAAAAACATTTTGTTCTAACTTTCTTGATATATTTTACTGTCTTCAATATACTTGCCTGTTGTTATTGGCCACGCAGTTGAAGGGCAATGTGATTATCTCCTTTACTAGCAAGATGCTAATATGTGTGTGGTTGGTATGTGAAATATCAGCCGTTATTAGTGATAGGCTAACAAAATGTAGTAACAGTAATGTAATTAAAGTTTGGAAACCTGGTGTTAATTTGCAAGCTCGGTAAGCTACGGCTGTTGTTAAAAACAACATCATTAAGAGCAGCTATTTACCATCGAGGCTGTAAACAAGTCCTAAGTTTGTAATTCCCTTCATAGTAATACAGACTTTAATGTTGCTATTTTTTATGTTTCCAATTAAAGACAGTTTACCTTTCCAAAACTTTTTTTAATGTGTGTACAGTATTACCCCCTGTCACTCATGCTAGATGGCTATTTTATGTCTCTAAATTACAGTGTGAAAAATATCACTAATATATTTTACAGGGTAACTATTTTAAACCCAGAGAGTTGCAAACGTTCTTAGCATTCTTAATAGCCCTACTTAAACGTGGGCAATTTAGGCAGCTACATTCATTGTCTTTCATCCATCAGTGTCAAAGCAGAGTTATCCAGATTTATTTTTTATTTCAAATTGTGTTCTTTTTAAGGCAGTAACTACTAGTCATAGAACGCTATACTTAGAGAAACACATGATACATATCAGATAACAAAAACAAAATAACATATCACATATAACATATAACAAAACAAAAAGGTAACTTAGGTTGTATAATTTACTCTCCATGTTGTACACAAAAAAAAAAAAAACAGACAAACAACAGTTTCCTCAAATCAAGCATTTTGCCATTAAAAATACTTATTTGTTTTGGTCCTGAAGATGTGGGCTTCTACCCCTGAGACCCAGTATACATTTAAAAAAATAAGTTTTTGTGCAAGGTTCAGTGGTGAATTTGATTAGACTAAGCCAAGAAGTGGAGCTGGTAATGTTTCGGTACCACAGTACCTTTGTCAAAACTGGTTGCCAGGTTCAGTCCGGCAGTACCTTTGTCAAGACTGGTTGCCAGGTTCAGTCCAGCAGAATTCTCAAGTGCCCCCTAATTATTAGATTTCTCCTAAGCAACTATCACAAAGATGAAAACTCTTCCAAACAAATTTTATCAAACACTTGAGCATTTTAATTATGATACAAATTGTTGTAAATATGTACATATAGAGTAAGTGTGTGTGTTTGTATATATGTGTGTATTCTGTGCACATCTGTAGCAGTGTGTAAATGTTTGAGTTTGTGTTTTTCTGTGTGTGTGTTTGTGTTGATTGTGCACAGCAGTGTGCATTTGTAACAGTGTGAGTAGCAACATGTGCAGTACTATGTGTAGCAGTGTGTGTATAGTTTGGGTGGTAATATGTGTGCGTCTGGGTGTGTGTTGCAGTATGGGCAGCAACAGGTGAAGTAGTTTGTGTAGTAGTGTGTGTGTGTAGTAGCAATATGTGTAGAAGTGTGAACTGTGTGTGTAGCAGTGTATGTGTGTGTAGTATTGTTTGTGTGTGTGTGTGGGTGTGTACAATGCGAGGAGAGGTATGAGAGAAGTGTGTACAGTGTGAGGAGCTAAGCAGTGTGTGTACCTGTCATTTCAGACTGTCAGAGTCCAGTCCTCTCCTTCCTGGATGTCCAGTGTCAGCTAGGCCACTAGAGGCAGTCTTAGTCCTGCAATGTAAACATTGTAGTTTCTATAAAACTGCAATGATTTACATTGCCGGACTATGGGGGACAGGGACAGTGTATCCAGACCACTTCAATGAGATGAAGTGGACTGGGTGCCTATAGTGTCCCTTTATGTTTTTCATAGAAATCCTACCACTACAATTGGTGTGGTAGCAGTAAATCGAGTAAATACAGTAAGAGCAATGCACACAACTAGAAGAGACAATTATCCATATTTTAAGGCTTGCTGCATCCATCAAATTTTGGATCTCAATCTTCCTGTCCTGGATTAACACTGATACTGATCTGTTACTCCAGATGAAATTTCCAAGAATGGTAAACATTTCACTAAATTTCTAAATCCATTGTTTTTAATGGTTTTAATCAAATTAAAGTTGTCCATTCCAAAATTCTTTTAAAAATTTGCATATTTGTTCTGTTTTGCAATTCCTGGATTGCAATTATATAGCCAAGTTCAACACAGTTTCTGTTTTTGCAATGATGATCTTTTATATACATATACACAACTACGTCTAAGTTTACTTTAATACAGATGGTATATGTACGTAGCCAGAATAAGGTGCCAGAATGTGCCACAGATCAGTAAACTGATTTGACAAGCATTTTGAATGAAAATAAACAGAAGTATGAATTATTGGAAAACAGATCAAAACATATTTAATTTTTCACACTTTAGATGGAAAACAAATCATTGTCTTATCTTCAGTTATCTTCATGGATTGTTTGAGTTTACTAATGCAGGCAAATAACAAGGAATATATTGTGCAATATACAGGATTGAGAAACATTATCCAAATTGAAACCTGTGGATTATTATGCTGAGAATGTTGACATTGTGATAGACTAAATATTTTTCACAAAAATGAAAATATCCAAGCTTTAACTATAAATATATGCAAAGTCAGTGGATGGTAATCAGTCGAGTGGCCAAACCCGTAACTCTAACGAGGAAGATTATGGTTGAGTAAGGGGTTATGTAGTATTCAGGCCATCCAATGATAAGCCTTCTAACTTGTGGTCCTGAATGAATTTATGAAACAGTCATATTTATTAAAAGTTAATCTAAAATCAACCTGTGGTATACCATAATCGCTTGACAGGTCCACCAATACAGATAATAAAACACACAATATTATTGAAAAGTTTATTTTTTATAACATCAAACAAAACCAGAGTCTTCATATATACCAATAAAATATAAGTAATATGTTATATGTCAAACCCCTGCCATTTCTGAATGTAGATCCCTAATTTACTAATCATGTGTAGTGACACTCCTTGCTTTGATACAGAGAATGCTGCAAGTTCCCCATGGAACACAATGGGTTAAATATACACCTGTAGCCTATTAATATGTGTATTTACAGAAGTTTAAATTATAATATATCCACACTGCACTTGGCTTGACTACAATTTATATGGATGCTGTAAGTAGTTTAGATGGATACCTCAATGGAATATTAACAGTGGAGATGATAGTTAGAGCAGGCTAATTGTCATAAAAAATATCATATGCCCCATGCCATGTGTCACTCTAGTTACGATGGTGCTATAAAAATT
The DNA here is from genome assembly GCF_036172605.1 of Pelobates fuscus. NCBI lineage: Eukaryota > Metazoa > Chordata > Amphibia > Anura > Pelobatidae > Pelobates > Pelobates fuscus. The sequence continues at coordinate 82,636,989 of NC_086321.1, read as the reverse complement.
AAAAAAATGTAAAATATATTTACACATGGTGTGCACATAGTAACTAATAGAGAGACAATTCACAAGGATGCACACCATGTGAATGGTTGACTATCAATATAGAGAACTAGCGTAGTCTGCACTCCCTACAATGCAAAGTATACAATACAACAAAACAAGAATGCTGCACACAACATGATAAAGTAAAATATAACATTTATTCTAAAATAAAAATGACACTGATGCCAATCGAGCCACACAATTGCAACGGACTCAAAAAGCATTTACAAAATTCTAGAGTGCAAACTTACAATACAAGAGTTAAGGTGCCAAGTATCGAGATGCCAAGTATCCCTATACCAACATTTTGGCTAATACAAGGGGGCAGAGCTAACTGAAGACTGGAGTGTATGCACTTGTTAGAGCTGACTCAGCAACTAAACTGTCTATTTGGTGAAATATGGGCACTCACTCACTTGCCAATAGTGCTACCGGTACCTAACGGTATCATGGGCCTGAAAACTTAGAAAGCAAAGCTCGACAAGGTCCTTACCAGCAGGGATATTGGAGACATCCTGAAGGTCTTGCATAAGTCTGCTTGGGATAAAATGGCGCTGGGAGATGAAGGCTCCTTGTATACCTTGGATGACTTGCCTTTCGACCACGGAGAGGGAGCTTTGTTGAATCTGATGCCTGGGCACAAGTCTCAGCCACTTACAGCTGGGGATCTGGTCATGACCGAAAAACTAAAAGCCATACATGGCATATTATAAGCATTCCATAGAAGGTGCCACATCAAGGGTCACACTAATGGAGGCCTCCACGAGCACCCATGACTCATGGCTCACTGCGGTGGAGCAGAAAGTAGCTGAGCTCCGGAGGCAACAGCATATGACCTAAGAGAGGGTAGACACTGTGGAGGACATGAGGCACAGATATAACCTGTATGTTTGAGGCATCCCGGAGGCAGTGCGAACTTACTAATTCCTAAACAGGCAAAGCAGGTGAAACTAGACGGAATCTTCAGATTGCCGAAACTGGAGAATGCATTAGCTGCTCCAACCACCGATGTAATAGTGCTATTTCAATCACTCCAAAATAATGCCATGCTTCTAGCAGCAATTCGTGGTATAACTCCATTACTCATAACTCCACACCTAACCAGAAAGTTACTCACCTGGTGCAAATCATTACAGCCCCTCCTGCAACATCTCCATGCTAAAGACATATCCTACACATGAGGGACACCAAATCAGCTACCGTTCACTCACCTGGGGACTGTCTATAGAGATCAGAACTATCCAGAACTAGAGAGTCATCTATGCAATTTGGGCATAATGGAGTTACCAAGACAATTTATAAATGGGGTGCCTTGGTCTCCCAGGTGAATCAATAATAAAAACCCACCCAAATACAACTTGGCACAATATTTAAGGAATTGCAAAATACTAATTAGTCTCTTCAGGTAACTTAATAAAGGAATATTTATTATGAGCAAGAAATAGTCACAGTGCATACAAAAATATACATGACAATCAAATTATTTACACCAACAACAGATAAAAACAAAAGGGAAAAAATAACAGAAGTCCTAGTCACATACTCCTTAGGTTTTCAAAGTAAAGCTTCTGCCCAGTGGTTTTCTGGCAAGGAAGATGGTGACTCACTCAAAATTAGATTTTGGCCACAAGCAAGTACAATACACATATCAGTAACCCTGTGGATTACCAAGCCTGGTCCAAAGGTGGAGATAAGGCGTAACTATAGAGACAATAAGTGACCACCCCCTTGTGTTCCAGACCAACATCAATCCAAATGGAAACATTTGGTTCTATCTCCTCTTATGTACTTGTCACAGAAATAATAATTGCATCTATGAATGTTTTACCATTTTTCCATTCCATAGAAACGTCACACTTCTTACTTGTGACCCAATATAGCGAACATCACAATCCCGCCCAACGGCGTAAATTACACAACTCATGTTTAGGCTTGATTAAAAGACTGTGCTTGTCCCATTCTAAACATGAAACAAGTAAGGCCTAATTATTAATCTGTGGGTAAGCATTAATGTTTATTTTGGATATGATACTGGAACACAAAGCTACTGGCCATTAACATATCACAGTACCCCCTATCTATGAGGGACATATGGCAAATTAGAGAGTTAGTTTATATTTAAACCAGACTTCCAGGCCACTTATGTGTGACTTCTTACACCTTACAGAGTAGCTCTGTTGGGGTCCCAGCTTGGGGGCACTTTAGTATATATAATGTACAGTGTTGGTGTTTGAGTGAAGGGGTGCTTGAATATCATTTTGGTGTTTTAATACAGTGGTGTGTTTGAATGTATTGTTCACTTTTAAATGCAGATGTACATTTGTGTGTAGTGTTGCTGTTTGAGTGAAGCGGTGGGTTTGTATATAATTTTGGAGTTTGAATGCAGGGGTGTATTTGTGTGTAATATTTATGTTAAATTGCAGGAGTGTGTTTGTATGTTGTGCTGGTGTTTGACTGCTTGGATTTATGCACAATCATCACCACATACATACATACAGATATACATACACATTAACGCACAGATTCATATACATACACTGACACATATACAAAAAAATCATAGACACTGACCCATACACACACTTATACAGGGAGTGCAGAATTATTAGGCAAGTTGTATTTTTGAGGATTAATTTTATTATTGAACAACAACCATGTTCTCAATGAACCCAAAAAACTCATTAATATCAAAGCTGAATATTTTTGGAAGTAGTTTTTAGTTTGTTTTTAGTTTTAGCTATTTTAGGGGGATATCTGTGTGTGCAGGTGACTATTACTGTGCATAATTATTAGGCAACTTAACAAAAAACAAATATATACCCATTTTAATTATTTATTTGTACCAGTGAAACCAATATAACATCTCAACATTCACAAATATACACTTCTGACATTCAAAAACAAAACAAAAACAAATCAGTGACCAATATAGCCACCTTTCTTTGCAAGGACACTCAAAAGCCTGCCATCCATGGATTCTGTCAGTGTTTTGATCTGTTCACCATCAGCATTGCATGCAGAAGCAACCACAGCCTCCCAGACACTGTTCAGAGAGGTGTACTGTTTTCCCTCCTTGTAAATCTCACATTTGATGATGGACCACAGGTTCTCAATGGGGTTCAGATCAGGTGAACAAGGAGGCCATGTCATTAGATTTTCTTCTTTTATACCCTATACTTTCTTGCCAGCCACGCTGTGGAGTACTTGCACGCGTGTGATGGAGCATTGTCCTGCATGGAAATCATGTTTTTCTTGAAGGATGCAGACTTCTTCCTGTACCACTGCTTGAAGAAGGTGTCTTCCAGAAACTGGCAGTAGGACTGGGAGTTGAGCTTGACTCCATCCTCAACCCGAAAAGGCCCCACAAGCTCATCTTTGATGATACCAGCCCAAACCAGTACTCCACCTCCACCTTGCTGGCGTCTGAGTCGGACTGGAGCTCTCTGCCCTTTACCAATCCAGCCACGGGCCCATCCATCTGGCCCATCAAGACTCACTCTCATTTCATCAGTCCATAAAACCTTAGAAAAATCAGTCCTGAGATATTTCTTGGCCCAGTCTTGACGTTTCAGCTTGTGTGTCTTGTTCAGTGGTGGTCGTCTTTCAGCCTTTCTTACCTTGGCCACGTCTCTGAGTATTGCACACCTTGTGCTTTTGGGCACTCCAGTGATGTTGCAGCTCTGAAATATGGCCAAACTGGTGGCAAGTGGCATCTTGGCCGCTGCACGCTTGACTTTTCTCAGTTCATGGGCAGTTATTTTGCGCCTTGGTTTTTCCACACGCTTCTTGCGACCCTGTTGACTATTTTGAATGAAACGCTTGATTGTTCGATGATCACGCTTCAGAAGCTTTGCAATTTTAAGAGTGTTGCATCCCTCTGCAAGATATCTCACTATTTTTGACTTTTCTGAGCCTGTCAAGTCCTTCTTTTGACCCATTTTGCCAAAGGAAAGGAAGTTGCCTAATAATTATGCACACCTGATATAGGGTGTTGATGTCATTAGACCACACCCCTTCTCATTACAGAGATGCACATCACCATGCTTAATTGGTAGTAGGCTTTCGAGCCTATACAGCTTGGAGTAAGACAACATGCATAAAGAGGATGATCTGGTCAAAATACTCATTTGCCTAATAATTCTGCACTCCCTGTATACACACATCGACACATACACATACACATACACTGACACATACACCGATGTATAAACACACACACAAATGCACACTTTGACACACAGATACACACACCCTGACACACTTAAACACTGACACATGCACACAACATGACACAGATACACACACTGACATAAACACACACACACACACACTGATGCACACCCTGACACAAAGATATACATACACATACACAGATGTACATCCTGACACACAGATGTGCACACACACACACACACACACTCACTGACACACAGATACACACACTGACATATACAAACACAGAAGCAAACTGACATATATACACATAAACACAGGTACACACCCTGACAAAGAGATGCACACACAGATGCACATCCTGACACAGACATACACACTGACACACTCACACACACACACAATCTGACATGCACATAAACACATACAAGTTATATTTTTTAAATCTACAGCCACTCTCCTGTTAGCTTACTTTGTGTCCAGGAAGGTGGCTTGGATCCCTGGTCCTGCTTCTGGGTGATGGGAGTGAGGGGTCTGGAGCATCTCTTCGGGCTCCTCTCCCCTCCACTCATGCCTGTGCATCTGCCACCTCCCTCCAGCACTGTCTCTCTGCAAGAAGCTGGGAGGAAGTGACAGGCTGTCACTTCCTCCCAGCCGACCGACACTACAGGGGACTGGTCATGGTCTTAAAGGGCCACAGCACCCGACCAGGCCCCTGTTCAGCAGAAATGTGTCCCCAGGGCGCCGCAGCACACGATTTAGAAACCGTTGGTGTAACCAATTTCCAGATTTATTTTTTAATATATCTGAATTTAGATACATCTTTGCTTCTTAGGTTCTTATTGTCCTTTCAGAAGTTTTTTTTTATTACAATGTTATATAGTCTTCATTTGGTCTTTTAATTCGAGTGGATTTACAATTACATTTCCTGTGATCTTCATCTTCATCATGAGATTCAAGAAACCGTTTAGGCTTTCCCAAATTTTCTCATTGGCATTCTTCCTATGTCACACCAAATACCTTTTAAATTATGTAAAAAATGTAATAAATAAATAAGAAACTTATAGACATACCGCAAAATAGCTGAAGCCAGAAGACTGAAAGTTAGTTCACAAGGAATTGCCAAGGGTAGCCATCAGAAAACTACAATGATGCTGGAAAATACATTGGTAGACCAAAGACTACGAAAGTTGTAGTTCAATAGCAGTTGGGGATCTGTCAGTTGACTGCCCTTGACCTATGAACTCCTGTTCATCTATTGTGTCTTATTAAACTGCATTCTAATTACCCAGTGCCTCAGCATCCATAGCCTCCCCTCTCCCATCTATAGTCTATAAATTTGTCTCCCTATCTGACTTATTCCATTGCACATCCCGCTGTTTTAATTTTCTGGTTTCAATATAAAAAACACACTTACTTTCTTTTTTTCTTCCTCAATTCAAGCATGTAGAATCTACAAGGAGAAAAACACCTAAAAGCCAATGGCTTTCTAAAAAATTTAAAATAAGCTAAAACCAAATATTTTTTGTGAATGTTTGGCTTTTGAAAGATTTGTAAAATGTGTTTTCTAGATTTGTTCTCTACATCTAGTTCTCAGCAGACAGACAATAAAAGCAAGACATGACAAAGGGGAACATTTCATGTGCAAATACTCATTGATTGACTGGTGTAACATTCTTGAACCCTGTATGTATGGCTCGGCCCTCCAACAGTCAAAGGGTTACATGGACTTTTCAACTTCAACTTAACCATGTTTGACAAATAAGCTCTAAAAACTAATTTACCGACACTTATAAGTGTTGACACTTTTCATAAATAACAGATTTAATCCATTAAATAAGCAGCTGTCAGTAATGTATTTTATTCCCAAGAAGGATTAGGTTTTTAGACCTCATTTACCCTTCAAAATTGCTTATGTGTCCTATCTTCATCTCTGTGTCCCTTCATCTGCCCCTTCATTATGCCCTTCCTTTTATCCTAATATTTCCTATGTTCATCGATGTGCTTATTTGTTGCCCATTGAGTTTGTTCCATTTTGTCCTTTGCCTCCTTGTTATTAAAATGCGCCCTTTAAAGGACCTTCTCTTCTTCTCTGTTATGCACTATATCGCTCCATTGTAAGTGTTCCCTCTCATTGCCCCCATTTTTATTACATGCCTTGATCTCCCATCTATACTGCTCTAGTCAATGTTATAATGCTCTTCCATTTGAAGTTTGAATTTACAATATTTTTAACCCGGGAATGTTGAACTTGTTTTCAAAGTTGAAAATTAGACTGTCGCTTCAGTTGTTGTCACTGGGCTATGTAGACCTACATTCACTCTACAGATTTTGTATATGGAGACAGTAGTATATTGTGTACAATGGGTGAAGTCTAGTGGAAGTTGTTTATTGAGCTGAAATTTAAAATGAATTTGAGATGTTGGAGATTACGAGGTTGGTTGGTGTTTTTGGTGCAGGCTTTGAAGAAAATATAAAGAAATGCATTAATTTTTTCATAAATTGTCCATCTCTAATTTGTTTTACATTGATACATTAAATAAACTTTAAACATTAAAATCATATACATTGACATTATGTATGCTCAAATACAAGTTGTTCCTTACTTTAAAAAATATATATATTTTTTAAATGTATGTTATGAAAATAAAAACTTAATTTCTTTATAAAATTAATGGTGTCATACTTTGTGTTCTAATTTTAGTTTCAATGTGAGACAAAACATTGCGGAACTTGTAAGCACAAGTTTGGAGAATATTTTTAGAATATGATATGCTTTGATATTTGCAAACCTGCCTCTGAATTGATCCATATGAGCCAGAGCTCTTTACTATGCTTCCAGAATGAATTTAGAAATTGCAAACCATTAATTGTTACAAATATATTAACTGTGTATGCATTCAGAGAATATCCTAATACATAGTGTCAGAGTTTACTAAATTCCTCTGGCCCTTATATTTCAGTTGACTTGGGTAAATTATAACACCCCACACAGTGGTTACAGTCGTCAATTCCCCAATAACTAAACCTTTGTTCTAATGAATATATGACGGTTGAGGTAAAAGCTATTAAAAAAAACTTACCTGTTGAGTTCTTCAAAATGTCATGTTTTGTTTCTTAAGTCATAACCAAAAAACTCACATCACATCCAGAGAAATCTTTAATATACATAATTGAATTAAAACATATTCATTTGAAGAAATGTGAACAGAACCTATTGCAAGTCCCCCTGCTTCCATTGAAATACTAATCAGTATCTTTCCCTATCAGCATTTCTCCTTTCCTTAACGCTATGAGATTTTAGACTAGTTTGCAATACTCTGTAGACTGGTATATTGCAAATCTCCAGCAATTAAATGGTTATAAAATCTGGAGATTGTTAACATTTGGTGTAACAGTTATTTTGTGTGTGGGAATGAAGTTTACAGAAAAGTTTGAATTGTGTCATTACTCGTTCCTTGAGGATTTAATAGAATATGACAGGTTCTAAGTTCCTAAGAATATCTAGAAACAGACCATAGACAATGTCATTCAATGCCTGTTGCCTGATCCAGGTTGATGTTAGCACTCAACAATGCCAAACTCTCACATTGGTCCAAACAATCACCATCCTATATCAAACAGCATTGATTAAGCAAAACATGAAGTAATAATGCAACTTATTTCATACATGAAGATGATGTGATGATGTGGTGTTTGACATAACACAGATGTGCCTCATCTCATGAGATGAGGCCCTCAACATGCTACTAATGTGGAATGGTAATGTAACATAACTTTACTATAAACTACCAGTCAATCATCTATTTCTCTTCTCTAGAATCAGTAACATAAATCATACCAAATGTATTTTGTAAAGGAGACTTACTGCTTACCCAAGGCCACCAAACAAGATAAGTTTTCCTTCATGGACTACTTGTGAAACAGAATAGTAAAAAAAAATGATATGAATTGAAACAAACAGTATATAAACTGCATAAATAAAAAGGAGTTAAAAATGAAAATAAGTAAAATATATCAAACAAAGAACTCAATCTATTGGAAATCAACTACTTGTTTAGCATCCAAGGCAATTTGTTACCAAAATCCATTTCATGATTTCATTTCTGATATAATAAGTTCAGGGGATAAAAAACACAAAAGAAAAATAAAGTTTTTTTTTTTCTCTTATAATGTCCACACTCGTAATGCCCATTCATAATTATTTACAGAGTTTACAGCATATATAGTAGCCTCAGTGAATATTCACTGTGATCCATATTTAAAAGAAATATTAGTCTTTTTTTTAATCTTAAAAAAAAATAAAAAAAAATATTAGTATATAGGAGTACAAAAACCAACATAAACCAGACCATCATAGTAGCTTAATAGTGGGTATAGGTAAGACCACATTCGCTATTGGTAAATACATGACAATAGAGCCCATTGCACACACAAATATACATAAATAATCCTTTATTTTAGGGATAAAATCCCTTGATAAAGGCTACCTGTAACCAAAATGTTGAGGTATAGTTTGCTCCTGTTCAAGGTAGCAGATCAGTATCACTTTGATTACTTTATTACATACGCCATGCTAAATTATTGTGTGCATACAGCTGTTACAGGCTATAACATTATTCTGTTTTCACTATGGCCTCGATGTAATATTGTTAGATAAGCTTTTCAAATGATTTTATAATTTGGGTAAACTTTAAAGTATTTTTTTCAAAATATTAAAACATCAAGAATATACCATATATGAAAATATATCGATATATCAAAAAATATCAAGATACTACAAAATGTAAATATTTTTCATAATATTAAATTATTTAAAAAGTATATCCAAAAATATTAAACCATTTGAAAAGTTTATCGAACAATATTAAATTGAAAAAAAAAGAGATTCCTTAGACATACTTTCATTGAATGAAAAAAAGGATTATTATGTATATACTGTTTTGCTGTGCATTCTAGAGTCACATGTAAAGGAAAAAATGTGGATCTCACCCCTCAAGATGGCTGTCTGTGTAGTACTATTTTATTGCAATTGTAATCTTATTTTATTTCATCTATTTCTTTTGTGGTATTAATTATCTTTGTTAGTTGATCTCCATTAATATATTTTACAGCTCTCCATTTACGAATTTGTTTTTCAAGGCCTTTTGATGTAAACAGTGATTTGTAGTTTAGACTTTGGGAGGAATGTTTTCTCCTTTGTCAATGATCTAACACCATCTTCTTGGAGATCTTATTCATTTTTGTGGGATATCTTGATAAACTTGGGGTCCTTTTTTATTTTTTTTTGTCATTCTTTGTTTTATTGAGATGTTAGCAAAATACAGGATATGTCAGTGCGGGACACATATTGATATACAATGTGAGTCATACATGTCGGGATGATAAACATATCTCTTTTTGGGGGGGGGAGAAAAACAGGCAGGGCCGTCTTTAAGGAGGGGCAAACGGGGCAGCTGCCCTGGGCCCAGTTACTCATGGGGGGCCCAAAGCAGCTGCCCCGTGGGCCCCGCCGCCTGCATTAAAAAAATATTTCCCTACCTAATGGGCCCGCGGTGCTAGTATCGCGGCTGCACCGGGGCCCGCACACTAAGGGGCCCACCGGGTGGCCCATACACTTAGGGCCACCCAGTGAGCATGTTCCAGCAGGGGTCCGGTCGGCGCTGTGGCCCTTTAACAGCACGACCGGGCCCTTGCTTAACGGCTGCATGGGAGGAAGTGACGTCCGCGAATCACTTCCTCCCACCTCACAGACATCGGGCCGCACGGGAGGTTGCTGAGCCAGGATCCAGAGAGCAGGGGGAGCAAGCAGAGCCAGACCCCCAACTCCCAACTACCCCAGCCAGCACCCTGGACCCCAGGGAAGGAAGCCTCTTGCAAAGGTAGGAAACTGAAGAGTGTCTGTCTGTGTGTGTTTATGCCAGTATGTTTGTCTGTCTATGTGTGCCAGTATGTCTGTCTGTGTGTGTCAGTATGTCTGTCTGTGTGTGCCAGTATGTTTATCTGTGTGTGTGTCAGTATATCTGTCTGTGTGTGTCAGTATATATGTCTGTGTGTGTGTCAGTATGTCTGTGTGTGCCAGTATGTCTGTGTGTGTGTCAGTATGTCTGTGTGTGTCAGTATGTCTGTGTCTGTATGTATGTCTGTGTCAGTATGTCTGTATGTGTGTGTCAGTATGTATGTCTGTGTGTCAGTATGTCTGTGTGTGTCAGTATGTCTGTGTGTGTTGAATGCAACACCGCCACTGTCACAACTCACCGCCACTGTCACCCCACAATGTCACTGTCACCCCACACCGCCACAGTTTCACATAAAGTAAAATATAAGGGGAGTTGGAGGCTTTCCATATTAATGCATTCTTTGCTATGTTATAAATTGTTTGTTTTTCTGACAATCAGATGAGAAACACGGATTTATCAAACCAGGAAACTGGGGAAACTGAGAATAAATTGCAAAGTTTAGGCTGAAATACCCAGACCGCGTAAAAATTCTATATCTCAGTTACATAATTGAGTGTGTCAGTATGTATGCCTTTGTGTGTGTCAGTATGTCTGTGTGTGTGTCAGTATGTATGTATGTCTGTGTGTGTGTCAGTATGTATGTGTCAGTCAGTATATGTCTGTGTGTCAGTTTGTATGTCTGTGTGTGTGTCAGTATGTATGTCTGTATTTTGTCAGTATGTATGTATCTGTGTGTGTGCCAGTGTCTATACCTGTGCATGTATCTGTATGTAGCCAATGTGTGTATCTACATGTGTGTCAGTGTTTGTATCGGCATTTGTCATGTTATGTATCTGTGTGTCTGTATGTTGTCATTGTGTGTGTCTGTGTATCTGTATGTTGTCAGTGTATCTGTGTGTGTGTAAGTGTGTGCATCTGTGTGTCTGCATGTGTGCCAGGTTGTGTGTCTGTATATGTGTGTGTCAGTGTGTGTAAATGTGTCTGTATAGCTGCATCTGTATGATTGTGTATATCTGTGTATCTGCAAGTGTTTCTCTGTGTGTATGTGTATCACAGTGTGTGTGTGTTTGTGACAGTGCATGTGTATTTGTGCATACATCTCAGCATTCAACACTACACTCAAATACACACCTGCATTCAAACTTCAACACTACATATAAACACACCTCTTTTTTAAACAACAACATTATATATAAACACACCAGTGTATTCATAAACCAACAATACACATAAATGCATACTTGCATTTAAATGCCATCTCCACATACAAACACACCCCTACATTCACACAAACATACTCCATACAAAAACATGCTTACACTCAAACACACAAATACTGCTCAGTGCTAAATACAACCCTGCATGCATGGGAAAATGGCAGCGCCCCAGCTGTCAAAGCATTGTTGGAGTTGCATGACAGATGGGAATCTACCTTTTGCCCCCTCTTGCCCAAAATAATTCATGCACCAGAGCCCTCTCTATTTTATGTCTGCGTTGGGGTGGGGGGCATGATTGCATGCCAGGGAGGGGACGACAGGGTTCAGGGGGCCCAAGCAAATGTTTGCCCAGGGTCCAATCCATATTAAAGACGGCCCTGAAAACAGGACAATAATCAGCACTGTTGTGTGTCAAAGGGCTTAATAAACTGTTGTGAGAGAACAAAACAGTAAAGTGTATATAGAAAAGTACATACGAATAGTATTGTGCAAGAGATTTATCAGGGAGGGAAAGAACCTCCCGAAGGGAGGCCCCATGCAAACCCTCTGTGTGGGTCATTCACCATTTTTTGAGAGGCACTTTGCAAGTGGTTATAAAGATAGCACTCTTCATTTCATTGTGTATTTTATATATGTTTTAAATAAAATTGTGGTTATTTCAGAACCAACAGTCGTATATATGTTTGCAGTATTAATTTAATGTGTTTGTTAATTGTTGGTGTGTTAATAAGACAGCCAATGGTTGACTACTTGGGTCAATTAAAGCAAAGCTGAATGGATCATCATATTGTGCTGAGAAAGTGGTGAAAATGACAAAACCAGAAACTTTGGAATCTTTTGCAGACAATTTCACATACACCTCTACAAGCACTCTACTCTCTGCACTCTGCACTATGCAATTTAATATTCAGGAACTCAGAGGATGCGCAACTTTGGAAACTCAATACACTATCTAGTGAACACTCTGGAGCCCTAGTGGCAATCCAAGGAGACTGTAAAATATACAGAGGGGGCCTGTAATGGCAAATATATGTGAGTTGCACTTATTTAGCACTATTTTATTTTGTAAGTGTTTTCAGTGCGTGGGTATGTGCCACTGTTTTATGCAATGGTATTCTATCATTTTTTTTTGTCATTCTGGATGAGCATACTGACCCACATAACCCGTAACCTCCTAAGTGGTCACCAAAATCCCTCCTGGTCATCAAAAGTCCACCTGGGAGAAAACTGCACATATGAAGTCCCTTGGAAATCATGACTGTTAATTACCAACCAGACTGCAGTTTAAAAGGTTACAAATGCAAGAAACAAAAGTAAAAAATAAGGCAATTACAATAAATTACAGTACTGAAATTGATCCCATACTGAGTTTAAAAGTGAAAATACCTGTAAACTAGGCATCTGTCTGAGCTTCCAAGCACTCGAAACACTCCATGTCTGCTTCCCATACTGCTTTTCCTATAGGACACTTAGTTCAACTACTCAACCATGATATTTGTCCTCACTTTCCTTCTCAAACCCACCCTCTTCCGCTCCCACTTCCTTAACATTATCATAGCAGGAGCACTACAGAGACAGATAGAGAGAGTGAGAATTGAAGCATTTTACATAGATATGTACGGTGTGGGGATATCTGAATGGCAGCTCTGTGTAATCCAGCACAGGGATCCTGGCTTGGTGGGGTAGTTATGAATTATATCCTTAATGTGACCAGCTTTGTTTATTTCTCTGTATTTTACTTAGCCTTGTCTGTTGTATGGGTATCTGTGTAGTATGCCTAGCTCTGTGTATTTTATAGGTATCTTTGTGTTGTATAAAAACAAGGGGGTAGGTGCAGCACTTCAGTAATCCTTGACAAGGTATATGTGAAGAGAACCAGAGAAGGAATACTAGTATAGTATTTAAAACTGTAGTGGTGATAAGTAAATTAAAAAATGTGCACTCACACTTTCCTGGAGCTTCAATACAGCTCCAGTGTATGCGCCTGGGTGGAATAATCCCCGCCTATGGATCAAGTGCAGAGGCAATTCTTCAAGTTATAGGTGTGGTAGGGGTTATCCTCCTAAAAAACAAACAAATAAAAATCGTATATGGTGAAGTATGTAGAGCTATGAAGCAAGGGTAGGTAAAAACTATAAAATGAGCACTCACGTGTAATGGAGCCATAAAACCTGGCTCCGCTTGAAGTGGTATGATCCCCACTCAAGGATACAGGTGTAAATACAAATTCTTCCCTCCGTGTATATGTGGAGATAAATAAACAGAACCACAATAGTGAGCCTTAACTTCCTTTACTTCCAGGAATAGACGAATCCGCTAATAACAATCCATAGTAAATTGTGTCTTAGGATTTATAGTGTTTATAACAGAGCTCCCTGTACCCTTGGCTGGGTACCTCCGCCAAGGACCACTTCCTCGCTAGAACAGGGTACAAACCACAATACTTCTGCCCACAGTCTCCTTGGCTTGACTGCTGTCCTGGAACCACTCACTCCTGAACCAAATGGGGAATTCGCTCTAGACACCCCCAGGCACTTTCCCCATTGAATCCTCCACACTGGAACAGTGATTAAAGAATAGCACTTTCCCCTCCCAGTAATCAGATGACACATAGTTCTGGGAGTACAAGCTGGAATATATTTAATCTGGCCAGATGGCTGTCACGGTTCTCACCACGACATCCAGACGAGGTCGCCCCCAGAAGTGCCCAGTGAGGGATTTGAACCTGGGTACTCTGCAGTGCTGTGGCTGATGTTTTGCCTCTGAGCCACCATACAGCTCAGTAAAGATCCTATTCTTGCCTTGTATCCAGCACTGGAACTGGACGTTATCTTAGACTGCTCCTGTCACTCATGGTTCACCTGTGGCTGATCACTGATTAGCCAGGTATAAGACACTGCCTCTCCCTGAGGGCAGTGTTAGTTCATTGACTCTGGTTCAAGTATTGCTGTTTCGTGTTCCAGTGTTCTCCTGTTGATTCCTGACCTTGGCTTGTTATTTCATGTACCCTGACTTCTGGCATCCTCTGACCTCGGCTCTCTACTGTTTTATCCTGATTTCTGGCACCCACTGACCTTTGGCTTACCAACGACGATTCTCCTGTTTATGTCCGTATCTGCACTGCAACTTGGAGCATCATCCGGCACAGCCCCCGTGCTACGACTCACAGGCCAGGTGAATTCTTACCTGACCACCTTGGCCTGTGTTTACTTGCAAGGGTGAGCACATATATCAGCGCTACAGACTCCAACTCAGGTAAGCCCTGACAATGGCCTGCTTTTATACAGCTTCAAATACAGTTGAGCATGCCCATGACACACCCGCAGAAAACAGGATAATCTCTCCCCAATGCCTGGGAGATGATTGAGTCAGGAACTGTACAAACCTCAATTATCTCCAGGCACAAAAAACACACATTTCACAAACACCCCAAAAGTACCTTAAAACTACAAAAGTTACATCCCCTGATAGCCCCAATCTGGGTGATCAACATATCCAAAAATCACCCAGATCAGTTCAGGGGTTCAGGAATTTCCTGGAAGTCTTAATTTGACTGACCACACACGAGGCTCCTGCCCAAAACAGTTCCCTAAAATCAGGGCTAGCGGTCGGTCTAGTTTGGTAGTTTAAATCCGAACAAACTACCAAACAGAATCCATTGACATAACGTGGAGTTTGTTCCCTTTATCCAGAGGAACGATCCCACCGAACAGTGTTCTTCTAAGTTATATAAAAAGCGAAAGCAGGCGATCATGGAAGTCCAGCGGTGTTCCAGAGTTTCAGTATCCGATTTTAGTTCCATGAACTTGACAACCAAACACCGCTGCCTGCTTTCATATGAACAAGACCTCGTGGTCGTCTATAGGAAATATGGCCACCCAGATGAACACTTAGAACACTACGGTTAGGATCGTTACAATGTATCCATAATATATAAAGGGAGTACTATAGCGTAAATCTAGAAGTAAAGAAGTGCTATCACCAAGAGTGTGCCTCACTCACTCAATAACAATAGAAAACAAATCAACTAATGAAACTTGCAAAAATAAACAAAAGCTAAAAAATGGGATAGCACACAATATAGAGGATACAAAGTCATAAGATACAACCTGTTTGATGGAACGTAATCTCAGGTAGATCTAAATGACAGTAAAAATATATAGTGAAGTACGAATAGCAAGCAAAATCTACACCCTGGAGGTAGAGAACTTACAAGAGGTATTTGATGGTCTGCGTATTTCACCCCTTTAGGGTTATCTGTATGTAGAAGGGAAATTCTCCTCAGATTGGAATCCTCAAAAGGATAGAAAGAATATACATAGAGTAGTATTGTTAAAAAATATACAAATTTATTGCACAGATTGCACTTACATTCAAGTCGCAATCAGCAGGCATATCTCCACTACCAAGTGGAACAAGATGGTAATTGCGTCTATGCTGTAGATGGAAGGTCTGACTGATAGCAATTAAATGTAAAAAATAATAATAACAATATAATACAATTATAAAATAAAATGAAGATAAAAGTCCATCCAGGTACTTAATCCAACGCGTTTTGTCGATAACCGACTTCCTCAGGGATATAAGTGAAGGTCCAGAGTAATTTCTTTATATATCCTTTGCCACAGCTGTTCTTCATTCGTCAAATTTTCCCGTAGGATGAAAATACTTCCGGGTTCGGACATACGCTACTCCTCATTGGACGGATCGAAAACGTGATGTAGCACATGACCATTAATATCAGCTTCCGCGTTCCAGCGTGGAACGCAAAGCGGAAAATGTCATGCAGCATTCATTTAGATGCGTTCCATGGTGGAACGCATAACAACACAAAAGCCAATGAACTGTAACCAGGGTGACAGTGGGTAAAAAAACCCCGTCATCCTGGACATGTATATCTCCACATACAAAAGAAAAAAGTATATAAGCCTATCCACAGGAGACCTTAATGTATTATACCAAAAAAATAATAAAATAATAAAATATGGAAATAATAACCTATAAAGATGTTATAAAAAATAGATTACAAGAAAAATACTGTAAAAAATACTGCATAAAAAATACTATATTAAATAGGTATCCTGTGAATTTGTTCATATGTACAGATTTCATCAGGCACCATATTTATGTTTATACATAGATCTCTCAGATTTCTATAAGAGAAAAGAAACACAGATTAGTATAATCTATAAATATATCTATACATATAAATTCCTCAAAAAGTGGTCTAATGGGCTCACCACGTGAAGATTAGAAAAAATAGAAAAATAAAAAATAAAAAACAACATCCAATTATAATATATATGGATGAAAGTTATTAGAAAAGTTATTGGAAAAAATGTGGAGTTAAAGGAGTCCTGTTAGATCAATATCTTGGTTTAGACCCGTTTTAAGAGTTTTTAAATTATATATGCACTGTGCTTCTTTCTTTGCTAACTCGTGGATTTTATTTCCCCCTCTCCAATGTCTTTCAACGGAATCTATCCCAATCACAATAAAAGTTGACCAATTAAACAGTGTGCAAGTGTTACAATGTTTCGGAACACTGTGTTCTACCTTGTTAGTTCTAATATTATTGAAATGTTCCTGAAATCTAGTATGTAAGGTCCTAGTTGTTCTACCTATATATTGTGCTCCGCATCCACATTGTAATAGATAGATTACATATGTGGATGTACAATGTATGAATTTTTTAATAGTATACGTCTTATTGGTATAAGTACCTATGAAAGTTTCGGTCTTTTTCTTTTGATGGATACATGTGGAACAGGTACCACATTTGTGAAATCCTGGAGTTTTTTGAGAAAGTAAAAAGTTATTAGAATTTTTTATCTGTGTCGGCAAAAGACTAGGTGCTAGTTGTTTTTTTAGG
Source organism: Pelobates fuscus (assembly GCF_036172605.1). NCBI lineage: Eukaryota > Metazoa > Chordata > Amphibia > Anura > Pelobatidae > Pelobates > Pelobates fuscus. Next base: position 82,619,728 of record NC_086321.1, on the reverse strand, counting down.
TTATCCGCTTTTCTGTAAATAACTGTCGGTCTCTCCGGTAAGACATTTCCTAAAATTTCGTCCTTTCTTAAGATGGCCCAATGTTTTTTAAGATTTTTTTCTATTTTCTTGGCATGTGTATTATATTTAGTGATAAATGCAAAATCTACATGTGTTATCTTTTATTTTTTTTCTTTGGTCCATTATCAATTAAAAATTCTGAACGTTCCCTTTTCTTTATTTGTGTTATTTCCCTTTCCATCTGTTCAATATTGTAACCTTTTTGAAAATATCTATTTTTTATTATTTTGGATTGTTCTTCAAATGTATGGATATTAGAGTAATTTCTTTGCATACGGGTTAGTTGTCCCTTAGGGACATTCTTTAACCAAGTTGGATGATGTAAACTGTTTTTTTTAATCGCCGTATTGCAATCGTTTTTTTTAAAAAAGGTTTTAGTATTAAGGGATCCTCCTTTAATATACAAAGTTAAATCTAGAAAGTCAATTGTTTCTTTATGAATATTGGAAGTAAATTTCAAGTTGTATTGATTGAGATTGATATATTCAATAAAAGCCTCCAAACTAGTATTGTCTCCCTCCCAAATAATAAGTACATCATCTATGTAGCGTCGCCAGAGGACAAGGCTCCCCCCCAGCTGGGGTCCCAACTGGATGCTCAAGGCCTCCCAGTGAGACACATATAGATTGGCAAAACTAGGGGCGAACCTCATCCCCATGGCGACACTACATAGCTGTAAAAAGAATGAAGAATCAAACCAAAAAAAATTCTTAGTCAACACAAACTGAATACATGCCAACAAAAAATCAAGCTGGGTAAGGCACATAGACTGTTTTTGGATGAGCACATCCCTGATAACCTCCAAACCCTTATCATGAGGGATATTGGAGTACAGGGAGGTGACATCCACAGTGGCCAAAATATAAGAGGATTTCCAAACAAACGACTCCAAAGTTTGTAAAATATGTTTCGTGTCCCTGACAAAGGAGGGACACAGAGGTACAAAAAAGTTTTAAGAAGGAGTCAACGTATTCTGAGAGGCTGCAAGACAGTGAATTTATACCACTAATAATCGGGCGACCCGGAGGGGAAGATAAACACTTGTGGATTTTAGGGAGAAAATACAAAATCGCTATCTTGCATGAAGGGGTAAAGATATACTTGAATTCCTCAGTAGAGATGATATTACTATCAAGTCCCCTTTGAAGTAGGGAACGAAGGTCTTCCAGATAAAACTTCGTAGGATTCTGTTCCAATACTTTATATGTGGTATCATCCCCCAGAATACGGTGAGCTTCCTGCATATAGTATTGTCTACTCATAATAACTGTGCCACCTCCTTTATCCGCCTCCTTAATCACTAATTGAGAGTCCTTTTTTAATTTATTTAAAGCTTGTCTTTCTTTATTGGTTAGATTGTATTTGGTTACTTCTTTTTTTTTGTATTTTATCAAGACCTGTCTGTTGGACTTATTCCTTAGAGACCTGTTGGTCGTGGCAATTATATTTTGTTTTCTTTGGCTTTGCCCCCTGCCTAAAAAAGCAGGGGATGTATGGGTTTTATAAGATGTCTCTGAATCTCTATCTTGGAATGGCTTTGGTTGATTCCATGAATGGTGAGGATATCTTGTGTTTAAGTGTTTTGGTCTATTTGCTGTTGAGAAAGATTGTCTATTCGAAGATTCCTTATTATCTCTATGAGGTTTATTTTTTTTTACCAATTTCTAACATTGCCTTCTTTATAATCTATTTGGTCTCTCCTAAATTTCATCGATTTAGTAGTTGATATTCTATCGTCCACTAATTTTATTTTATCTTTCAAAATCTTATATTTTACTTCCACATTTTTTGTATCTTTCTGGATAATTATTTTGCTCTCCAAATTGTGGATCTCGTCCTCTATATGTTTAAGGGATCTTTTTTGAAAGTCAATCAGACTTTGAATATATTTATTAGAACATTAATGGTCATGTGCTACATCACGTTTTCGATCCGTCCAATGAGGAGTAGCGTATGTCCGAACCCGGAAGTATTTTCATCCCACTGGAAAATTTGACGAATGAAGAACAGCTGTGGCAAAGGATATATAAAGAAATCACTCTGGACCTTCACTTATATCCCTGAGGAAGTCGGTTATCGACGAAACGCGTTGGATTAAGTACCTGGATGGACTTTTATCTTCATTTTATTTTATAATTGTATTATATTGTTATTATTATTTTTTACATTTAGTTGCTATCAGCCAGACCTTCCATCTACAGCATATACGCAATTACCATCTTGTTCCACTTGGTAGTGGAGATATGCCTGCTGATTGTGACTTGAATGTACAATCTGTGCAATAAATTTGTATATTTTTTTAACAATACTACTCTATGTATATTCTTTCTATCCTTTTGAGGATTCCAATCTGAGGAGAATTTCCCTTCTACATACAGATACACCTAAGGGGTGATATACGCAGACCATCAAATACCTCTTGTAAGTTCTCTACCACCTGGATGTAGATTTTGCTTGCTATTCGTACTTCACTATATATTTTTACTGTCATTTAGATCTACCTGAGATTACGTTCCATCAAACAGGTTGTATTTTATGACTTTGTATCGTCTATATTGTGTGCTATCCCATTTTTTTAGCTTTTGTTTCTTTTTGCAAGTTTCATTAGTTTATTTGTTTTCTAATGTATCCATAAGGCTTAACAAGCTTTCCGAACAGAAGAGGAGAATCACATGAACCAAGCCGGTTAAATAGTCTTTTACAGGTTTCCCTGCATGGCCCATAGTCTGTGGGCAGGAGGTTGGTAAGCAGGCTCCTCCAGGAGCTCATGGCAAACTCACGCAGGAAGGGGAGTTTGTCACAGTGTTAAAGTCTCAAACAAACACGTTTTTTTTATAGATGATTGTGGAGGAATCCAGAGAAAATATGTTTGTATCACAAACTCTATAAACCTATACCAGTGATAAATTTATCTCTTTTACAAATTATACTTAAAAAAGAAAAAAAAAAAGTCAAATCTGTAAAATTATCAGATTTTTTTTAACAATCTAAATACAAATGCAAACTATATTGATCAATTAAATTGTTTTAAAATACTTTTAATTATAATGATTTATTCCACCAGATTACATGGGTCATTGACATAAAATAGTACAACAGTGCCATCTGGGGGTAAAAAAAGCATATAGCTTTTAGTTCTAAACTACAGTTTTGGCAAGCAGTTTTTCACTAAAGATATCAAAGCCAATATGATTCATTAGGCAATATAAAATGTTAGAGCATATTAAAACGTAAAAGCATACATCCAAAATATGTCCAGGCTTAATCCTGCAGATAAACAAAAATCTGTAAAAAAAACAACAAAAAAAAACTGAAAAAAAAACAAATCACACACACAACCCTTCCCCCCCACCCCATAAAAAAAATTAATACAGTTTATGGTTGCTTTAATCCACTATAAGCTGGAGAGAATGCTCTATGATTTTGACAGTATTGTAAAAAAATCTGCCTGCGCCTGAGGAATCTAACCTTGCTGACTGCACATTGTAGTACATTAGAGTTACCCTCTTATCTATTAGAGGACCAAATCGGCACCAAAATATCCAATATACAAAAAAACAAACAAAAACAAATACAAAGGGCAGGCCAAAATTCAGAGTAGGGTTTGAGGAGTCAATTACTTTTTCATTAAAGGGATACTATAGTGCCAGGAAAACAAAGCTGTATTCCTGGCACTATCGCTCCTCATGCCTCCACCCTCCCTCGCGCCCTCCACCCTGCCGGGAGAGTGAAGGGCTAAAAACCCTTTATTTGCTTACCTTACTCCAGCACAATGTTCTTAGGTGCTGGGTAGATGCATCACCCCCTACAACGTGCCACAACGAGTGGAGCGCATTAGAATCAATGCTTTCCTCTGGGGAAACATCTGACGCTGGATGTCATGAGGACGTCCAGCATCAGATTCCGGACCAAAGGTCAGACAGCCACTGGAGGCAGACTTAGAGCTGCAATGTAAACATTTCAAAAAGAGACATTGCACACAGACCACTACAATGAGCTGAAGTGGTCCGGGTACCTATAGTGTCCATTTAATTAACCAATTTCAATAAAAAAAATTACTTACAATGATATTACATGCAAATAACTTACAATGACTAGGTACGGAAGGTGACATATTTTAAATGAGCTCCATTTGCTGCCTTGAAAAGTCATGCTCTTTTAATTACATTATTCATAACATTAATTAATGTTTGAGGCTCTAGTGTTCAAGTTTCTGCTCGGATATTCTCCTTGAGCTGCTCGAGTGTATCTGGTTTGTTCATGTACAACCGCTTCTTCAGGTATACCCATGGAAAATAATCGGAAGCTGAAAGGTCTGGCGAACGTGGTGGTAAATAAATCTGGAAAGGTTTTGAAATTATCCTCTCGCTAAACAGTATTCTCAGGACATCCATTGTGGCCCTGGCTGCATGTGCAGTAGCCCCATTCTGTTGAAACTACATTTCAGGACGAGTTTTCACTACGGGACATAAAACTATTTCAATCAGCTCTATGCGTCATAATAATGGACAGGCCGTTTTGAAAATGAAATTCCACTATTTTACTTGTTGTTCCGTTGTGAAATTACCCATGATGAAGCTCCCAATATTCAGTTAAAATAGGTACTAGTGATGTACCAAACTGTTCGCCAGCGAATAGTTCCCGGGGAACATATCGCGTTCGCGTTCACCACGGTGGGCGAACACATGCGCGGTTCGATCCGCCCCCTATTCGTCATCATTGAGCAAACTTTGACCCTGTGCCTCAGGGTCAGCAGACACATTCCAGCAAATTAGCAGCAGACCCTCCCTTCCAGACCCTCCCACCTCCTGTACAGCATCCATTTTAGATTCATTCTGAAGCTGCATTCTTAGATAGAGGAGGGAAAGTGTAGCTGCGGCTCATTTGATAGGGAAATTGATAGCTAGGCTAGGGTATTCAGTGTCCACTACAGTCCTGAAGGACTCATCTGATCTCTGTTGTAAGAACAGCACCCCAAAAAGCCATTTTTGGGCTAGAACATCAGTCTGCTTTTTTTTTTCTGTGTAATGTAATTGCAGTTGCCTGCCTGCCAGCTTCTGTGTCAGGCTCACAGTGGATACTGTGCCCACTTGCCCAGTGCCACCACTCATATCTGGTGTCACAATAGCTTAAGCTTGACATTTAAAAAAAAAAATGTTTTGCACTGTAATAGATTGAATAGCAGTTAGTTGTCTGCCAGCTTCTGTGTCAGGCTCACAGTGGATACTGTGCCCACTTGCCCAGTGCCACCACTCATATCTGGTGTCACAATAGCTTAAGCTTGACATTTAAAAACAAAAAAAGTTTTTTCACTGTAATAGATTGAATAGCAGTTAGTTGTCTGCAAGCGTCTGGGTGTCAGGCCTTCAGCGTGTACTCTGCCAACCTCTGCCAGTCCACTTTGCCACTCATATCTGGTGTCACAATAGCATGCATTTAAAAACAAAAAACCTTTTTCACTGTTATAGATTGAATAGCAGTTAGTTGTCTTCAAGCTGGTGTCAGGCCTTCAGCGTGCACTCTGCCAACCTCTACAAGTGCACTTTGCCACTCATATCTGGTGTCACAATAGCGTGCATTTAAAAACAAAAAAACATTTTTCACTGTTATAGATTGAATAGCAGTTAGTTGTCTTCAAGCGGGTGTCAGGCCTTCAGCGTGTACTCTGCCAAACTCTGCCAGTCCACTTTGCCACTCATATCAGGTGTGACAATAGCATGCCTTTAAAAAGAAAAAACGTTTTTAACTGTAAGCTAATAGCAGTCAGTGTCCTTAAAGCGGGTGTCAGGCCTTCAGTGTGTATGCTGCCAACCTCTGCAAGTGCAATTTGCCACTCATATCTGGTGTGACTATAGCGTGCCTTTAAAAAGAGAGTTTTTCACTGTAAGGCTAATAGCAGTCAGTGTCCTTAAAGCGGGTGTCACACCTTCAGCGTGTACTTTGCCAACCTCTGCCAGTCCACTTTGCCACTCATATCTGGTGTCACAATAGCGTGCATTTAAAAACAAAAACTTTTTTCACTGTTATAGATTGAATAGCAGTTAGTTGTCTTCAAGCGGGTGTCAGGCTCTGCCAACATCTGCAAATGCACTTTGCCGCTCATATCTGGTGTGACTATAGCGTGCCTTTGAAAAGAAAAAAAGTGTTTCACTGTAAGCTAATAGCAGTCAGTGTCCTTCAAGCTGGTGTGTCAGGCCTTCAGCGTGTACTCTACCAACCTCTGCAAGTGCGCTTTGCCACTCATATCTGGTGTGACTACAGCGTGCCTTTAAAAAGAAAAAAACGTTTTTCACTGTAAGCTAATAGCAGTCAGTGTCCTTCAAGCTGGTGTGTTAGGCCTTCAGCATGTACTCTGCCAACCATATCAGGTTTGACAATAGCGTGCTTTTAAAAAGAAAAAATGTGTTTCCACTGTAATAGATTGAATAGCAGCTAGTTGTCTGGCAGCTTCTGTGTCAGGCTCACAGTGGACACTGTGCCCACTTGCCCAGTGCCACCACTCATATCTGGTGTCACAATAGCTTTAGCTTGACATTTAAAAACATGTTTTTCACTGTAATAGATTGAATAGCAGCTAGTTGTCTGACAGCTTCTGTGTCAGGCTCACAGTGGATACTGTGCCCACTTGCCCAGTGCCACCACTCATATCTGGTGTCACAATAGCTTAAGCTTGACATTTAAAAACATTTTTTTTTACTGTAATAGATTGAATAGCAGTTAGTTGTCTGCCAGCTTCTGTGTCAGGCTCACAGTGGATACTGTGCCCACTTGCCCAGTGCCACCACTCATATCTGGTGTCACAAGTTGTCTTCAAGTGGGTTAGTTGTCTTCAAGTGGGTGTCAGGCCTTCAGCGGTTACTCTGCCAACCTCTGCAAGTGTACTTTGCCACTCATATCTGGTGTGACTATAGCGTGCTTTTAAAAAGAAAAAAGTTTTTCACTGTAGGCTAATAGCAGTCAGTGTCCTTAAAGCGGGTGTCACACCTTCAGCGTGTACTCTGCCAACCTCTGCCAGTCCACTTTGCCACTCATATCTGGTGTCACAATAGCGTGCATTTAAAGACAAAAAAAGTGTTTCCACTGTAATAGACTGAATTGCAGTTAGTTGTCTGCCAGCTTCTGTGTCAGGCTCACAGTGGATACTGTGCCCACTTGCCCAGTGCCACCACTCATATCTGGTGTCACAATAGCTTAAGCTTGACATTTAAAAACATTTTTTTTCACTGTAATAGATTGAATAGCAGTTAGTTGTCTGCCAGCTTCTGTGTCAGGCTCACAGTGGACACTGTGCCCACTTGCCCAGTGCCACCACTCATATCTGGTGTCACAATAGCTTAAGCTTGACATTTAAAAACATTTTTTTTTCACTGTAATAGATTGAATAGCAGTTAGTTGTCTGCCAGCGTCTGTGTCAAGCTCACAGTGGATACTGTGCCCACTTGCCCAGTGCCCCCACTCATATCTGGTGTCACAATAGCTTAAGCTTGCATTTAAAAACAAAAAAGTTTTTTCACTGTTATAGATTGAATAGCAGTTAGTTGTCTTCAAGCGGGTGTCAGGCCTTCAGCGTGTACTCTGCCAACCTCTGCCAGTCCACTTTGCCACTCATATCAGGTGTGACAATAGCGTGCCTTTAAAAAGAAAAACGTTTTTCACTGTAGGCTAATAGCAGTCAGTGTCCTTAAAGCGGGTGTCATACCTTCAGTGTGTACTCTGCCAACCTCTGCCAGTCCACATTGCCACTCATATCTGGTGTCACAATAGCGTGCATTTAAAAACAAAAAACTTTTTTCACTGTTATAGATTGAATAGCAGTTAGTTGTCTTCAAGCAGGTGTCAGGCCTTCAGCGTGTACTCTGCCAACCTCTGCCAGTCCACTTTGCCACTCATATCAGGTGTGACAATAGCGTGCCTTTAAAAAAAAAAAATTTTCACTGTAGGCTAATAGCAGTCAGTGTCCTTAAAGCGGGTGTCATACCTTCAGTGTGTACTCTGCCAACCTCTGCCAGTCCACATTGCCACTCATATCTGGTGTCACAATAGCGTGCATTTAAAAACAAAAAACTTTTTTCACTGTTATAGATTGAATAGCAGTTAGTTGTCTTCAAGCGGGTGTCAGGCCTTCAGCGTGTACTCTGCCAACCTCTGCCAGTCCACTTTGCCACTCATATCAGGTGTGACAATAACGTGCCTTTAAAAAGAAAAATGTTTTTCACTGTAAGCTAATAGCAGTCAGTGTCCTTCAAGCTGGTGTGTCAGGCCTTCAACGTGTACTCTGCCAACCTCTGCCAGTCCACTTTGCCACTCATATCAGGTGTGACAATAGCATGCTTTTAAAAAGAAAAAACATTTTTTTACTGTAATAGATTGAATAACAGTTAGTTGTCTGCCAGCTTCTGTGTCAGGCTCACAGTGGATACTGTGCCCACTTGCCCAGTTCCACCACTCATATCTGGTGTCACAATAGCTTAAGCTTGACATTTAAAAACATTTTTTTTCACTGTAATAGATTGAATGGCAGTTAGTTGCCTGCCAGCTTCTGTGTCAGGCTCACAGTGGATACTGTGCCCACTTGCCCAGTGCCACCACTCATATCTGGTGTCACAGTAGCTTAATCTTGCATTTAAAAACAAAAAAATATTTTTCACTGTAATAGATTGAATAGCAGTTAGTTGTCTGCAAGCGTCTTGGTGTCAGGCCTTCAGCGTGTACTCTGCCAACCTCTGCAAGTGCGCTTTGCCACTCATATCTGGTGTGACTATAGCGTGCCTTTAAAAAGAAAAAAACTTTTTCACTGTAAGCTAATAGCAGTCAGTGTCCTTCAAGCTGGTGTGTTAGGCCTTCAGCATGTACTCTGCCAACCATATCAGGTGTGACAATAGCGTGCTTTTAAAAAGAAAAAATGTGTTTCCACTGTAATAGATTGAATAGCAGCTAGTTGTCTGACAGCTTCTGTGTCAGGCTCACAGTGGACACTGTGCCCACTTGCCCAGTGCCACCACTCATATCTGGTGTCACAATAGCTTAAGCTTGACATTTAAAAACATTTTTTTTCACTGTAATAGATTGAATAGCAGTTAGTTGTCTGCCAGCTTCTGTGTCAGGCTCACAGTGGACACTGTGCCCACTTGCCCAGTGCCACCACTCATATCTGGTGTCACAATAGCTTAAGCTTGACATTTAAAAACATTTTTTTTTCACTGTAATAGATTGAATGGCAGTTAGTTGCCTGCCAGCTTCTGTGTCAGGCTCACAGTGGATACTTAGCCCACTTGCCCAGTGCCACCACTCATATCTGGTGTCACAATAGCTTAATCTTGCATTTAAAAACAAAAAAATATTTTTCACTGTAATAGATTGAATAGCAGTTAGTTGTCTGCAAGCGTCTTGGTGTCAGGCCTTCAGCGTGTACTCTGCCAACCTCTGCCAGTCCACTTTGCCACTCATATCAGGTGTGACAACAGCGTGCCTTTAAAACGAAAAAAGTTTTTCACTGTAAGCTAATAGCAGTGAGTGTCCTTCAAGCTGGTGTGTCAGGCCTTCAACGTGTACTCTGCCAATCTCTGCCAGTCCACTTTGCCACTTGTATCAGGTGTGACAATAGCATGCTTTTAAAAAGAAAAACGTTTTTTTACTGTAGTAGATTGAATAACAGTTAGTTGTCTGCCAGCTTCTGTGTCAGGCTCACAGTGGATACTGTGCCCACTTGCCCAGTGCCACCACTCATATCTGGTGTCACAATAGCTTAAGCTTGACATTTAAAAACATTTTTTTTCACTGTAATAGATTGAATGGCAGTTAGTTGCCTGCCAGCTTCTGTGTCAGGCTCACAGTGGATACTGTGCCCACTTGCCCAGTGCCACCACTCATATATGGTGTCACAATAGCTTAATCTTGCATTTAAAAACAAAAAAATATTTTTCACTGTAATACATTGAATAGCAGTTAGTTGTCTGCAAGCGTCTTGGTGTCAGGCCTTCAGCGTGTACTCTGCCAACCTCTACAAGTGCACGTTGCCACTCATATCTGGTGTGACTATAGTGTGCCTTTAAAAAGAAAAAAAAATTCACTGTAAGCTAATAGCAGTCAGTGTCCTTAAAGTGGGTGTCAGACATCCAGCGTGTACTCTGCACACCTCTGCCAGTCTACATTGCCACTCATATCTGGTGTCACAATAGGGTGCATTTAAAAACAAAAAACTTTTTTCACTGTTATAGATTGAAAAGCAGTTAGTTGTCTTCAAGCGGGTGTCAGGCCTTCAGCGTGTACTCTGCCAACCTCTGTAAGTGCACTTTGCCACTCATATCTGGTGTGACTATAGCGTGCATTTAAAAACAAAAAACTTTTTTCACTGTTATAGATTGAATAGCAGTTAGTTGTCTTCAAGCTGGTGTGTCAGGCCTTCAGCGTGTACTCTACCAACCTCTGCAAGTGCACTTTGCCACTCATATCTGGTGTGACTATAGCGTGCATTTAAAAACAAAAAACTTTTTTCACTGTTATAGATTGAATAGCAGTTAGTTGTCATCAAGCGGGTGTCAAGCCTTCAGCGTGTACTCTGCCAACCTCTGCAAGTGCACTTTGCCACTCATATCTGGTGTGACTATAGCGTGCCGTTAAAAAGAAAAAACTTTTTCACTGTAAGCTAATAGCAGTCAGTATCCTTAAAGTGGGTGTCAGACCTTCAGCGTGTACTCTGCCAACCTCTGCCAGTCCACTTTGCCACTATCTGGTGTCACAGTAGCGTGCATTTAAAAACATAAACCTTTTTTAACTGTTATAGATTGAATAGCAGTTAGTTGTCTACAAGCGGGTGTCAGGCCTTCAGCGTGTACTCTGCCAACCTCTGCAAGTGCACTTTGCCACTCATATCTGGTGTGACTATAGCGTGCCTTAAAAAAGAAAAAAAAGTTTTTCACTGTAAGCTAATAGCAGTCAGTGTGCTTAAAGCGGGTGTCACACCTTCAGCGTGTACTCTGCCAACCTCTGCCAGTCCACTTTGCCACTCATATCTGGTGTCACAATAGCGTGCATTTAAAACCCCAAAACTTTTTTCACTGTTATAGATTGAATAGCAGTTAGTTGTCTTCAAGCGGGTGTCAGGCCTTCAGCGTGTACTCTGCCAACCTCTGCCAGTCCACTTTGCCACTCATATCAGGTGTGACAATAGCGTGCCTTTAAAAATAAAAAAGTTTTTCACTGTAAGCTAATAGCAGTCAGTGTCCTTCAAGCTGGTGTGTCAGGCCTTCAACGTGTACTCTGCCAACCTCTGCCAGTCCACTTTGCCACTCATATCAGGTGTGACAATAGCATGCTTTTAAAAAGAAAAAAATTTTTTTACTGTAATAGATTGAATAACAGTTAGTTGTCTGCCAGCTTCTGTGTCAGGCTCACAGTGGATACTGTGCCCACTTGCCCAGTTCCACCACTCATATCTGGTGTCACAATAGCTTAAGCTTGACATTTAAAAACATTTTTTTTTCACTGTAATAGATTGAATGGCAGTTAGTTGCCTGCCAGCTTCTGTGTCAGGCTCACAGTGGATACTGTGCCCACTTGCCAAGTGCCACCACTCATATCTGGTGTCACAATAGCTTAATCTTGCATTTAAAAACAAAAAAATATTTTTCACTGTAATAGATTGAATAGCAGTTAGTTGTCTGCAAGCGTCTTGGTGTCAGGCCTTCAGCGTATACTCTGCCAACCTCTACAAGTGCACTTTGCCACTCATATCTGGTGTGACTATAGTGTGCTTTTAAAAAGAAAAAAGTTTTTTTTACTGTAATAGATTGAATAGCAGTTAGTTGCCTGCCAGCTTCTGTGTCAGGCTCACAGTGGATACTGTGCCCACTTGCCCAGTGCCACCACTCATATCTGGTGTCACAATAGCTTAAGCTTGCATTTAAAAACAAAAAATATTTTTCACTGTAATAGATTGAATAGCAGTTAGTTGTCTGCAAGCGTATTGGTGTCAGGCCTTCAGCGTGTACTCTGCCAACCTCTACAAGTGCACGTTGCCACTCATATCTGGTGTGACTATAGTGTGCCTTTAAAAAGAAAAAAAGTTTTTCACTGTAAGCTAATAGCAGTCAGTGTCCTTCAAGCTGGTGTGTCAGGCCTTCAGCGTGTACTCTACCAACCTCTGCAAGTGCACTTTGCCACTCATATCTGGTGTGACTATAGCGTGCATTTAAAAACAAAAAACGTTTTTCACTGTTATAGATTGAATAGCAGTTAGTTGTCTTCAAGCGGGTGTCAGGCCTTCAGCGTGTACTCTGCCAACCTCTGCAAGTGCACTTTGCCACTCATATCTGGTGTGACTATAGCGTGCCGTTAAAAAGAAAAAACTTTTTCACTGTAAGCTAATAGCAGTCAGTATCCTTAAAGTGGGTGTCAGACCTTCAGCGTGTACTCTGCCAACCTCTGCCAGTCCACTTTGCCACTATCTGGTGTCACAATAGCGTGCATTTAAAAACATAAAACTTTTTTCACTGTTATAGATTGAATAGCAGTTAGTTGTCTACAAGCGGGTGTCAGGCCTTCAGCGTGTACTCTGCCAACCTCTGCAAGTGCACTTTGCCACTCATATCTGGTGTGACTATAGCGTGCCTTAAAAAAGAAAAAAAGTTTTTCACTGTAAGCTAATAGCAGTCAGTGTGCTTAAAGCGGGTGTCAGGCCTACAGCGTGTACTCTTCCAACCTCTGCCACTGCACAGTGCCACTCATATCTGGTCTCACAGTAGCTTGCACGCATAGTACCACTAATCCAAAAAAAAATGACAGGCAGAGGCAGGCCACCCCGCAGGGGCCATCGTGGTCGTGGTGCTGTGATTCCCTTTTGCCCTAGAATAATGCCCAGTTTTCAGAGGCCACATACCCTGAACTTGAAAAGTTCTGAGGACATAGTTGACTGGCTAACACAGGACACCCCATCTTCTACAGCTTCCGCTCGGAACCTTGACGCACCATCCTCCTCCAGCTTAGCTTCGGGCATCTCTCAAGATACCACTCACCCGCCTGCCGCCAACACCAACACTAGCACCACAGCCGTTTCACTTGGTATGTCAGAGGAGTTATTCACACATCCAATTGAAGAAATGAGTGATGCGCAACCATTTTTGCCAGAGGATGTAGATAACAGGGATATGTCTCAGGCAGGCAGCATGACACACATGGAAGTACGGTGTGATGATGAAGATGTTGTACCCGCTGCTGCTTCCTTTGCTGAGTTGTCCGATACAAGTGAAGCGGTTGATGATAACGATGCGTCCATGGATGTCACGTGGGTGCCCGCTCGGCAAGAAGAAGAACAGGACGAAAGTTCAGATGGGGAGACAGAGACGAGGAGGAGGAGACGAGTTGGAAGCAGGGGGAGGTCGTCGCAAGGAGCTAGTGGCACAGACAGCATGCATCGGCACCCGGCGTCAGCCCGACAGCACGCCAATCAACGCATGCTGTGTCCACCACCAGAATGCCGTCATTGCAGAGCTCAGCAGTGTGGCATTTTTTTTGTATGTCTGCCTCTGACAACAGCGATGCCATTTGCAACCTGTGCCAAAAGAAACTGAGTCGTGGGAAGTCCAACACCCACCTAGGTACAACTGCTTTGCGTAGGCACATGATCGCACATCACAAACGCAACACATGAGTACAAGCAGCACGCAAACTCAAAGCCGCCATCCTCCTCCTGGTCCAGCATCTTCAGCCACGTCAACCACTGCTGTCCTCCTTGCCCCCTCTCAACCATCCGCCACTCCGTCTCTTGCATTGAGCAGTTCCCGCTCATCTGCCCACAGGTCAGGTGTCTGTCAAGGACATGTTTGAGCGTAAGAAGCCAATGTCAGAAAGTCACCCCCTTGCCCAGCGTCTGACAGCTGGCTTGTCTGAACTATTAGCCCGCCAGCTTTTACCATACAAGCTGGTGGAGTCTGAGGCGTTCAAAAAATTTGTAGCTATTGGGACACCGCAGTGGAATGTACCCGGACGAAATTTCTTTTCACAAAATGCAATCCCCAACCTGTACTCGATTGTGCAAAAGGAAGTAATGGCATGTCTGGCACACAGTGTTGGGGCAAGGGTCCATCTGACCACTGATACCTGGTCTGCAAAGCATGGTCAAGGCAGGTATATCACCTACACTGCGCATTGGGTAAACCTGCTGACGGCTGCCAAGCATGGAATGCGTGGCTCTGCAGAGGAGTTGGTGACACCGCCACGACTTGCAGGCAGGCCTGCTGCCACCTCCTCTACTCCTCCTACTCCATCCTCTTCCATAACCTCCTCGGCTGAGTCCTCTTCTGCTGCTGAGTCTAGCTCCACATCAATGGCACCCCCCAGCTCCCCAGGTACTATTCCACATCCCGGATACGGCAGTGTCACGCCGTCTTGGGTTTGACTTGCTTGAAAGCAGAGAGTCACACCGGACAAGCACTCCTGTCCGCCCTGAATGCACAGGTGGATAAGTGGCTGATTCCGCAGCAACTGGATATCGGCAAAGTGGTTTGTGACAACGGAACAAATTTGTTGGCGGCATTGAAGTTGGGCAAGTTGACACATGTGACGTGCATGGCACATGTGTGTAATCTGATCGTACAACGCTTTGTGCATAAGTACACAGGCTTACAGGACGTCCTGAAGCAGGCCAGGAAGGTGTGTGGCCCTTTCAGGCATTCCTACACGGCCATGGCGCACTTTGCAGATATCCAGCGGCGAAACAACATGCCAGTGAGGCGCATGATTTGCGACAGCCGACACGTTGGAATTCAACACTCCTAATGTTCGACCGCCTGCTCCAACAAGAAAAAGCCGTTAATGAATATTTGTATGACCGGGGTGCTAGGACAGCCTCTGGGGAGCTGGGAATTTTTTTGCCACGTTACTTCAATGTCTGTAGGCTCATGCGTCCTTTTGAGGATGTGAAAAACCTAGTCAGTCGCACCGAAGGCACCATCAGCGACATCATACCATTTGTTTTCTTCCTGGAGCGTGCCCTGCGAAGAGCGCTGGATCAGGCCGTAGATGAGCGTGAAGAGAAAGAGGAAGAGTTGTGGTCACCATCACCACCAGAAACAGCCTTATCAGCTCGCTTGCTGTCAGTGTGTATCAGGGATCCTTAGGATAGGCGTCAATCCATATCTGCCAAGTGACCCTATGTAGGCGGAACAGTCTCTATTCTGCTCTGTGTCAGTGTGTATCATGGTCTCTGAGGACAGGTGTCAATCCATATCTGCCAAGTGACCCTATGTAGGGGGAACAGTCTCTATTCTGCTCTGTGTCAGTGTGTATCATGGTCTCCAAGGACAGGTGTCAATCCATATCTGCCAAGTGACCCTATGTAGGGGGAACAGTCTCTATTCTGCTCTGTGTCAGTGTGTATCAGGGATCCTTAGGATAGGTGTCAATCCATATCTGCCAAGTGACCCTATGTAGGGGGAACAGTCTCTATTCTGTTCTGTGTCAGTGTGTATCATGGTCTCTGAGGACAGGTGTCAATCCATATCTGCCAAGTGACCCTATGTAGGGGGAACAGTCTCTATTCTGCTCTGTGTCAGTGTGTATCATGGTCTCTGAGGACAGGTGTCAATCCATATCTGCCAAGTGACCCTATGTAGGGGGAACAGTCTCTATTCTGCTCTGTGTCAGTGTGTATCAGGGATCCTTAGGATAGGTGTCAATCCACATCTGCCAAGTGACCCTATGTAGGAGGAACAGTCCCTATTCTGTTGTGTGTCAGTGTGTATCAGGGATCCTTAGGATAGGTGTCAATCCATATCTGCCAAGTGACCCTATGTAGGGGGAACAGTCCCTATTCTGCTCTGTGTCAGTGTGTATCAGGGATCCTTAGGATAGGTGTCAATCCATATTTGCCAAGTGACCCTATGTAGGGGGAATAGTCCCTATTCTGCTCTGTGTCAGTGTGTATCAGGGTCTCTGAGGACAGGTGTCAATCCATATGTCATGGTGTCAATATGTCATATGTCAGGTGTCAATCCATATCCATTGTGATTTAGGAATGTTAGGTGATTTCTGCCCTTTATGGATTAAAACCAAACTCTGCATCAACTGTGTAATTTTCCATGGGAGTTTTGCCATGGATCACCCTCCGGCATGCCACAGTCCAGGTGTTAGTCCCCTTGAAACAACTTTCCATCACTTTTGTGGCCAGAAAGAGGCCCTGTGGGTCTTAAAATTTGCCTGCCCATTGAAGTGAATGGCGGTTCATGTTCGCGACATCACTTATAGGTACCTGCAACAACAAAAAATAACTACTAACAAATAAGGTAATATTTACCTGTCAAATCATACTTGGAATTTTGGCCCACCCTGTATAAATACTTTTTCATATCTGTTGATACTGATGAACGTCCTGGAAAAGGACTGAAACTTTGATCCTATTTTAATATGATTTAAATAAAGACTAGTTTTTACAGATGACCGTTAGGGCAGCTACCTCTTTACTCGTATACTTTTATTTATAATTTTGGTTATATATAAAAGTATACATACACGGTGGGCCAAAATTCTGAGTATGTGTGTGTGTGTGTGTGTTTATATATGTCTACAAAATAGTCTACTTAATAGTTCAGTGAATGGCAGTTTAATTAGTGAGTTCAGTAAATAAATTACGTCAGCAAGTCATGACAGAATGGTTTACTAAATGCCAGTTCACCACCAAACAATTATCCATTTATGTATGTTCAAGTATGACTGAAAATGTATAAATTGTTGATAGGTAGGTGGTGGAACTGCACTCATTCCTTCGCTACGGAATCTCAGGGTGCTACTGGATCAGTCCCAGTACCAAAGAGACCATGTGTAAAGTATAATTGTAGAAAGTAGAAATCCAGGCACTCCAAATTGTTCCAATCAATAGGCAATTTTTATTGGACCCAAGAACCACACAATGTTTCGACCCCCTTAGGGCCTTTGTCAAACTGAATGAATAATGTATAAATGATTGTCATAATCAGTGTTTCTGTAAGTCTAGTGAAGTGTAGTAGCAACCTAGTTACTATACTGTACACTTTTTTGGATGATTAGATTAGTTTCAACCAAAACTAGATAAATTGTTTGTCAGCTTGCCACAACTTACTGTTTAGTGCAAATTCCCATTGTCTTTGGTTTGGGTATGAATAAGAAGAAATATCATTAAAATTTCGGGGTACATTTCTGTTTGTAGTATGGTTTTATCATCTGTTGCTTAATTGATGTTGAGTACTTTTTTTAATTACACACTGGACATAACATTGTGAATACAATCTATAAGTGGCGTTTTTATGTACAAAGCATTATATTAATTTGGACACCCAGCAAGAGATGGATTCTGATTTGGAAAGGAAAAAAAAGCAAGTGTCCTTTCTGTGCACCCTCACCATATCTGTTACCCTGATTCTCTTTGAAAGGGCTGAATAGATGTTGGCCATAAATAATTTGTGCATCAGTTCCCAAATGGCATGTGCCTCCTCTGTTTGCTGTGTGACTGAGTGATGGAACAATTACCACATTGTTTTCATTGTCAACTTTCCTTATCCAATTGATAATTCAAATATCACCCTTATTCTAACCATCATTCTCATCAAAAATAGCACTAAACGTTGTCAGGGTTTTGGTTGGAGTCTTTCACTTTGAATCATGTGTGAAAGTTGACTGTTATTGAAAATAATTTCTGTAATTAAAAATTCTGTGTCCAGTTCTGTATTGTGCTTTCTCTTACTAAAGGCCATATCCTTCTCATAGGCCTTGTACCGTACTAAACAAATTTGTATAGTGCTAATTCACCATGAGCAACTTTTTTCTTTTTATTATAAACTATTAACTAGAGTTTAGATGTAAATGTACGGATGTGAATCTGCTCTTTATTTGAAGATCTGGGATATACATGCATGGTTTAATCATCCTCCAGACTTAAATTAAAATTAACAAAACAGTCCAGCACTTGTATTAGTGAAAACAAACTCTTTAATGTAACCTTTCAGATTGACTACGGTTTGACCCAATGCATGGGTCTTTATCAATCCATTTTTACAAACTACATTGAGCAATAAATCAGACAAAAAAGACCTTAGGACAACCATAAGATTGATGGAAGATATGGGGTATTTATTTGTTTTAGCTCCTTGATTGGTTGACCAACTAGTATACACTTAAAATTCACTCATAGAATATATATATATATATATACACAATCCAACGCACTGGATTTCAAATCCTCGAGATTGTAATAGTTTTATTTAAAAACACCTCACCTAGGCAAAAATAATGGGGTTTAGTTACATTATATGATCATATATTGCATAAGCCTGCCACAATGTCAATGTACCCTATTCTTAGCAGGTCCTGCTCTAGCAGCCTAATGCTTGCTCTTAAGAGATTAATCCACTTACTTGGGAAATACTTCCTTACTGGGGTTCTCTGCAAGTCAAGGCTAAATATGGTCCTGGAATGAGGCACCTGTGACAGGGAGGGGTGCAAAACATAGAAGTTGGGCCGGACTCCCAAATATATAAATGAAACCAAGAGGGCTGCACTCACCGTAGGAGAGGACCTGAGGTCGAAAAGAGGGAAGCGAGGGAAGAAGCAAAGAGAAAAGCATCACTGTGACAACTACAAAAGTTATGTGCCATAAAGTAATGGGGTAATGTGCCATAAAGTGTATGGAGTGTACTTGTGTACTTGCAGCACGTAGTACGTAGATAATTATTAAGTTATATTTTAACTTGGGAACAAAGATGTAAGGCAGCACATTTCTACCCTTCTTTAAATTTACCATGCTATTTACTCAGAGTCCAAGGGACACTCCGTGGATAACACCTTCCCAGTCCACTACCGTGACTGCGGCCTACCAGTGCGCCTTAGTGGTAACTCAGTTTAAATGATCACATTGCCATGGCACAGTGCGACTCTTGTTCGCTATCTCCCTCAGTCGTATACTTGTGGCTACGGTGTGGTGCACTTAGGCTAGTAAATTTCTCATTCCCATCATTGTGGACCGGTCGCAGGTCATACATGGCCCCACTCGCAAGGCCCTAGATCCTGTTCCGACAAGTCAGAGGAGAATGAAAGGGGAGAGCGATCTGGCCCTTTGAGGCACTAGCACCCCTTTCAGGTCACCCCAGGCCCCCACTTGTCATCCATGTGGGATATTCTGTACTCATGAGACAGAGAAAATATTTATGCACACATCACCGTACAAACTCCCATGCGTTGTCTCTGGAGTAGCAAGTAAACAGTTATGATTAGTCATCAAAACAGGGAGGGCAAACTGTGTATGCAGGAGAGGTCCACAGTGCAGCACAACTGCAGTATGGTCCCAAGGCAGTTCATCCTACTGTGTGTTAAGTCTAGCCAATGTTGTCTGAGTGTACTCAATGAGGATGCTTGAGAGAGAGAAAAACAAATAGTCCTAGTTTGTTGGAGCAGAAAAAATGTCAAAGATGTCAAAAAAGAGAGAGTGAAAGGTTGTCCCAGGTTGTTAAGAATGGAGGAGTCCTCAGGAGGGTGGATGGCGCAGATCAGTTAAAACCATTCCGTTATTGCTCCGGTATTACCTGGCATGGAGGGTCTGAGCCATGGTCAGGTTCTTCTTCTGTGCAAAGCTGACAGTTCACAGGTCTGCCTACAAATCTTTAAGAGGTCAGGCAGACCAGTCCTCCACATGTATTGTAGGTAGGCACATGTTCTCCTAAAGGTAGAGACGTCAGCGGGTATCGGAATAATGGCTTCCACATTCCCCCTCTGTGCAGTCAGTGCGAATGGTAATTGTAGCGGACCATGGGTAACCCGACTGGTTACCTCTTTAGAATATACAGGTGGTCCTCATTTACCAGGCGTAAGTGCGAGCCATCGTGGGGAGTCCCTGCTCTGGTGCATTTGTCTATGTTCGGGGAAGTTTCCCCGAACGTAGACAAATACACCAGAGCAGGGAATCCCTTAACTCCTCACTTACCGACCAATTCGTTCTACGACCGGGTCGTAGGGACGGAACCCGGTCCGTAAGTGAAGAATGTCTGTACAAAGACCCATTTCGCCCCAGTTACTGGACGAGACACAGCTCTGGAGGTATAACACAATTGTATTGATCCATACATGGCTTGTAAGCATAGCCTCATGCAAGGGATCTTCCACTCACACCAACAGGAGTTGAATCCCAGGATCCTCTACACCAGGGAGCCTAAGCATGTGAATTGTGGGTCGCTGTCCCTTTGTCTCCCAAATATGGAAAGCCCACCACTCAGGTGAGGGGTTTCCCACCCAGGACGACAGGAGTGTCTTCATCCCAGGAACCTATGTGCCTGGAAGCCAAAGTGTGGGAAAAGAGACCATCCCTTTGTCTCCCAGGCACAGGAAATCCCACCAAACTAGCCAGTGCCCCAAAAGTGTCCCCACCAACCCCAGGCGACCTGACACTAGCACATTCTCCGGGCAATCTCCGTTTGCGAGATTCCTGTGTTGAAACCGGCAAGCAAAGCGTCTCCTTTCAGGGTATAAATGCTCCCTCTGGTTGGCATTCTTCTATACAAAATGGCGGCCACCCAGGGGAGCACTCATTAATTACTTCCCTTGCAGTTTCACATTTATGTTGCCAATACGAACGTTGTGGTTTCACACTTGTAGCGAGTGCAAACGTTCTAATTAATTGGTGGGAGCGTTCTAATGGGCACCGGGGTGGTCCTCGTTTAGGAGATGAATGAGTCGGGAAGCAATCCACGAATGCTCCCCCTGGCTGGTGTACGTCTGTAGGAAATGGTGGCCACCTAGGGAAGCACTAATTAATTGCCTCCCTTGTGGTTTCTACTTGTGGTTTCTAGACTGTTCTATTTGAACGTTCTAAAAGGCATTTCAGGCTGGTCCCCGTTCAGGAGTCGAAGGATTTCCTTTTATAGGGGTGCTTCTGAACATGGAGAGGGTACAATACACAAAGGGCAAGAGGAAAAACACACAGTGTAAGTATAAAGCACCCGAACAAGCGGTGGTTCCGCCATAGTAACTGCCAGCAGTAGCGGAGCTGATGGGACTGGAGGGCCGAGGACACTGGTTTCAGTACACTTTGTGCTTGTAGTGTGAGATGTGAGCTCTACCGGCTGACCCTCACATCTCCATGCTCTCTCATTCCTAGCCCATTTCATAATATCATCTTTGAGTTGAAAATCTTGGATGTAGCATATGACGCCTCTCGATGGTGCTGTGGGTGGTGGTGTAGGATTAAGGGCACAGTGTGCTCTATCTATGTGCAGTCTAGCGCTGTGTCAAGAGTTGTGAGTACAAGCCTCACTCTAATGTGATGTCTACGGCTCCTATTGTCTAAATCCTTGACATGGAGATGCAGATCTGTGAGCTGTCTGGCATGTGCCTTTGTGGTGTGCAGGGCTGGGCATTCAGCCATGTCTCTGCTTTTCAGGGCAGAGAGTGAGTTGCAGAGTGAAGCAATCTTCATGCAGAGTTTCACATCCTCCAACTGGGATTGAAAGTCTTCTTTCTTGGGAAGCAAAGTGAATAGGGATTCCGGTGCAGGGTGGTTTCCAGTGCATGTCTCTGTCAACCAGCCATTTCCAGAGAGGGAGGAAATGGGAGAGGAAGATGCCATTTGCAGTGAGTTCTGCTGTGAAGCAAGGATCTCCAGAGTCCACAGATAGCTCTGGATGGACGAAAAGTGAGACTCCCCTTGTGTTCTTGGCAGGTGGCAGGATCTAGCTTTTTATGTGGCCATTAGTGTTGTCGCGAACCCGAAATTTTCGGTTCGCGAACGGCGAACGCGAACTTCCGCGAATGTTCGCGAACCGGCGAACCGCCATTGACTTCAATGGGCAGGCGAATTTTAAAACAAACAGGGACTCTTTCTGGCCACAAAAGTGATGGAAAAGTTGTTTCAAGGGGACTAACACCTGGACTGTGGCATGCCGGAGGGGGATCCATGGCAAAACTCCCATGGAAAATTGCACAGTTGATGCAGAGTCTGCTTTTAATCCATAAAGGGCGGAAATAACCTAACATTGACACCTGTCCTCAAAGCCCTGCCCTGATACACACTGACACAGAGCAGAATAGAGACTGTTCCCCGTCCTCAGAGACCATGATACACACTGACACAGAGCAGAATAGAGACTGTTACCCCTACATAGGGTCACTTGGCAGATATGGCGGGGTCGTGTGAGGGGGAGGATGACTTTCACCTCTTCCCCTGTTACATTCCCGTTGTGCTGTGACATCACCCTTATACGCTGTGTAAAGCATACTATTTAATTTGATCAGCATGGCCACTTGAGTTTTTATAGTTTTCACGCTGCTTGTAGTTTATATATGGTTCACAAAAATCAAACAAACGATAAAGTAAACATGTAAGGATTCAGAATATTCTTTCAAACGCTTACACATTGTGTGTACGTATTTTTTGTGTGTGGCTTTAAAGAGGTTTACGTTGTTTCTATGATGTGCATAACATGTTCTTGTAAATGTTTGTTAAATTTTTCCTGGAATTGTAATTTTTGAATCTGAATAAAGATAGTCAAATCCCTGATACACACTGACACAGAGCAGAATAGGGACTGTTCCCCCTACATAGGGTCACTTGGCAGATATGGATTGACACCTATCCTAATGATCCCTGATACACACTGACACAGAGCAGAATAGAGACTGTTCCCCCTACATAGGGTCACTTGGCAGATATGGATTGACACCTGTCCTCAAAACCCCTGATACACACTGACACAGAGCAGAATAGGGACTGTTCCCCCTACATAGGGTCACTTGGCAGATATGGATTGACACCTGTCCTCAAAACCCCTGATACACACTGACACAGAGCAGAATAGGGACTGTTCCTCCTACATAGGGTCACTGTCAGGGTACCTGTGGTCTCTACCTCTGAAAGAGGTAGAGACTTAGCTGTTCCTCCATCCAGACGGCCTGATGGCTCCCTTCTCCACGGTCTATCCGGTCATGCAAGGCCGGCCGCGAGGGAGTGACTGCCTTTTACAGCATCTAGGCAGGAAGTTGTCATCAGGACACTCCTCCGGAACGACCTGTCACTCAATTGCTGCAGGACCAATCAGGACGCCTCGGAGGCGTGGTTACTGCTTTGAACAGGGTATTTAACAGAGCTTCTTTCATTAGCTCATTGCCCTGTCGTGGTTCTAGCTTGTTCTAGTCACTCAGTGCTTGTGTATTCTATTATCCCTTTTGGTTTTGACCCGGCTTGTTTACCTTACTCTGCTTATCTCTGTTACCCTTGATTCGGCTTGTCTCTCGCTTACCTGTCTTCTGTTACCCTCGACCTCGGCTTGTCTTTGACCATTCTATACTGTACTACTTACGTTAGTCCGGCCATTCTAAGGTCCGGTATACGTATCTGGCTACTGTTTGTACTCTGCGTGTTGGATCCCTGTCCCGATCCTGACATTACGACAGGGCCAATGGATCCTGCAAGTACAAACAGTCAGCTGGCTTCTCTTGATCCTAGGTTTGAAGCCATGGATCACAGAATGGATCAGATGGCGCTTGCGCTACAGGCTCTATTATCTCGTGCCAATAACCCACCAGAGGAGATACGTAATACCCCTGTTTCTCCTGTCGGTTCAGGTCTAGAGGTAGCCACAGTGGGTGCTTCTTCTCGCATTACTCCCCCAGTACGCTATGGTGGGGCTCCTGAGAAGTGTCGTGGTTTCTTAAACCAAATTAGTATCCACTTTGAATTGCAACCTCGCTCGTATCCTACAGATAGGGCAAAGGTAGGATTTATTATCACCCTACTTATTGAGAAAGCTCTGAGATGGGCCAACCCATTATGGGAGAACGATAACCCATTAGTTTATAACTATAACGCCTTTGTAGCTGCTTTTAGAAGAACATTTGACCCTCCAGGTAGAAAGGTTAATGCAGCCAGATTACTGTTGCGTCTGAAACAGGAAAACCGAACACTGGTGGATTATGCACTAGAGTTCAGGTCTCTGGCGTCAGAGGTCAAGTGGAATGAGCAGGCGTATATGGATGTATTTTTGAATGGCTTATCTGAAGTAATCCTTGATGAGGTTGCTACCAGAGAACTCCCCGAGAATTTAGAGGATTTCATTTCGTTCATCTCTCGTATAGATGAACGTTTAAGAGAGAGACAGAACACTCGAGAGAGGAACCGGAGACCTTCTTTTAGGTTAGCCCCCGCTTTTCCAAGTCCTGACTCCACGGTATATTTGCTTCCTGAACCTATGCAGATAGGGTATACCCGCCTCTCTGAGGAGGAAAGACAGTACAGGAGAAGAGAGGGTTTGTGTATGTATTGTGGAGCTAAGGGTCATTTACTCTCGAACTGTTCTAACCGCCCGGGAAACGCTTGCACCTAAGTCTCTCTAGAGGACAGGCCTTGGGTGTTTCTATATTGTCCTCTACTCCTAATTATAAAGATCACAGGCTTCTGCTACCAGTTTCCTTAACTTGCGGGAGGGAAGTAGTAAGGGCTATGGCTTTGATAGATTCCGGTGCTGCTGAGAATTTTATCGACCAAGCCTTTGCTAGTAAAAACAATTTCCCATCCCAGCTAAGGGAGACACCCTTGGCCGTTGAGGCCATAGATGGTAGACCACTACTAGACCCTGTTATCTTCCGTGAGACCATACCCATTGATTTAAATGTTGGTATCCTACACGTGGAGAAGTTATCTCTTCTGCTCATTTCGTCTCCTTCCGTTCCCATAGTTCTGGGGTATCCATGGTTGAAAGAACATAACCCTATTATCGATTGGGAGTTAGGGGAGATACTCTCGTGGGGCCAGGGCTGCCAGGATCGGTGTTTGTGCAAGGTTTCTCCATTAGCTAATATTAACATACAGGAGAATCCTACTCAGTCCACAGAAAGACAAATACCAGACCTTTACCTAAACTTAAGGGCAGTGTTTGACAAGAAGAATGCCGATTCTTTGCGGCCACACAGGTCATTTGACTGTAAAATTAAGCTTCTACCCGGGACTATGCCTCCGAGGGGCCATGTATATCCTTTGTCTGTTCAGGAAAACTCGGTTCTAGAAGAGTATATTCAGGAGAATTTAGAAAAGGGATTCATCAGGAGGTCTTCTTCTCCGGCCGGGGCGGGGTTCTTTTTCATTAAGAAGAAGGATGGCACGCTGAGACCTTGTATCGATTACCGAGGCTTGAATAAAATAACTGTCAGAAATGCCTATCCTATCCCACTGATTACCGAGTTATTTGATCGTCTTAAGGGCTCCAAAATCTTCACCAAGTTAGATCTCAGAGGGGCTTACAATTTGGTGAGAATCCAGCAAGGTCACGAGTGGATGACGGCATTCAATACCCGGTATGGCCATTACGAATACACTGTTATGCCATTTGGGCTATGCAATGCTCCTGCAGTATTTCAGAATTTGATTAATGAGGTACTTAGGGAGTTTCAGCATGATTGTGTTATTGTTTACCTGGACGACATACTAATACACTCTAAGGAGATTGAGACTCACCATAGACAGGTCAGAAAGGTGTTACACAAACTTCTGCAACATGGTCTATACTGCAAATTGGAGAAGTGCAGTTTTGATCAGTCTCAGGTAGACTTTCTTGGGTACGTGATTTCTGGGGATGGTTTTAAAATGGATCCTGGTAAACTCCAATCTATTTTAGACTGGCCTTTGCCCAAAGGACTCAAGGCTATCCAAAGGTTTATTGGTTTTTCCAACTACTATAGGCGCTTCATTAAGGGTTACTCCTCTATCATTGTGCCTATTACCAATATGACCAAACAAGGGGCTGATACTAAGTTCTGGTCTGAGGAAGCTCTTGGTGCTTTTAAGACTCTCAAGGAACTTTTTGCCTCAGCTCCCATTCTAGTTCATCCTGATACGACTCTGCCTTTCTTGCTCGAGGTCGATGCTTCTGAGACAGGAGCTGGGGCTGTTCTGTCTCAAAGGTTAGGGGTGGATAAACCGTTACACCCTTGTGGTTTCTTCTCTAAAAAAATTTCCGGGCCTGAGAGCAGATATGACATCGGGGAGAGGGAACTGTTAGCGGTCATTAAGGCTTTAAAGGAGTGGAGACATTTACTGGAAGGGACACTACACCCTGTTACTATTCTAACGGATCATAAGAACTTGTCTTATATTGGGGAGGCTAAGCGCTTGTCCGCCAGGCAGGCTCGCTGGGCCTTGTTCCTCACTCACTTTAATTATGTACTTACGTATAGACCTGGTTCTAAGAACTCTAAAGCCGATGCTTTGTCTCGTCAATATGAACCATCCACTATAACTGAACCACTTCTGTCCTCCATAGTTCCTAAGGGGAATATCATCGCGAACACGAATCTCAGGATTCACTCTCCATTGCTTTCTGAGATCATGAAGTTTCAGCATTTGGCACCCAAACAGACCCCTGGGGATCGACACTTCGTTCCTGCCGCTCTCCAACTGGAGGTGCTACGCTGTCTCCATAACAGCAAGGTGGCTGGGCATCCTGGCATCCGCAAGACTTATGCGCTGGTCTCTAAAGATTTTTGGTGGCCTGACTTACGCAAGGATATTAAAGAATTCATCGGGGCATGTGAAGTTTGTACCAAGACCAAGCTACCCCATTCGCTTCCATGCGGATTTCTGCACCCTTTAGAGGTTCCTGAAAAGCCTTGGTCCTGCCTGGCAATGGACTTCACTGTTGATTTGCCTATCTCTAAAAAGCAGACTGTCATCCTCACTGTGGTAGACAGATTTACTAAAATGGCTCACTTCATTCCCTTACCTAAACTCCCATCTTCGCCCGAGTTAGCGGAAATATTCGCCAGGGAGATTTTCCGTTTGCATGGGATACCTTCCCAAATTGTCTCTGACAGAGGCTCCCAATTTGTTTCCCGTTTTTGGAGATCATTCTGCTTCCAACTAGGCATAAAATTGAATTTCTCCTCTGCCTATCATCCTCAGTCCAATGGAGCGGCTGAACGCACTAACCAAAAAGTTGAACAATATTTACGTTGTTTCGTTTCAGAACACCAGGACGATTGGGTCGGTTTGATTCCTTGGGCGGAGTTTGCACATAACAATCTCATTTGTGATTCTACGCATTCTAGCCCTTTTTTCTTGAATTATGGCTTTCATCCTTCCATCCTTCCTTCGGAGTCTTCTTCTCAAGGGATACCGTCGGTGGATGTTCATGTTGCCAATTTAAGAGAGTTGTGGGATCGAACTCGACAAATCCTTCTGCACAATTCTACGCTGGTTAAAAAACACGCTGACAAACGTAGAAGGGCAGCACCGGTGTTTGTTCCAGGCGATAGAGTATGGTTAAGTACTAGAAACATTCGGTTAAAAGTGCCGTCCATGAAATTTGCTCCTCGATATATTGGACCGTACAGGGTACTGTCTCAAATTAACCCAGTTGCGTATCGTTTAGCGTTGCCTAATGCCTTACGCATTCCTAATTCATTTCATGTTTCTTTGCTAAAACCATTAATATGTAACAGGTTCTCCTCCACGATCGCCCCTCCCCGCTCAGTTCAGGTGGAGGGTCAGGAGGAGTATGAGGTCAATTCCATTGTTGATTCTCGAATCTCCCGGGGGAAACTGCAATATCTGGTAGATTGGAAGGGTTATGGTCCTGAGGAGAGAAGTTGGGTACCTCAGGAGGAGGTGCATGCTCCCTGTCTCCGCAGGGCGTTTCACTCTCGATTCCCTTCTCGCCCTGGTGTATTCCGCCCGGTGGGCGTATCTGAGAGGGGGGGGTACTGTCAGGGTACCTGTGGTCTCTACCTCTGAAAGAGGTAGAGACTTAGCTGTTCCTCAATCCAGACGGCCTGATGGCTCCCTTCTCCACGGTCTATCCGGTCATGCAAGGCCGGCCGCGAGGGAGTGACTGCCTTTTACAGCATCTAGGCAGGAAGTTGTCATCAGGACACTTCTCCGGAACGACCTGTCACTCAATTGCTGCAGGACCAATCAGGACGCCTCGGAGGCGTGGTTACTGCTCTGAACAGGGTATTTAACAGAGCTTCTTTCATTAGCTCATTGCCCTGTCGTGGTTCTAGCTTGTTCTAGTCACTCAGTGCTTGTGTATTCTATTATCCCTTTTGGTTTTGACCCGGCTTGTTTACCTTACTCTGCTTATCTCTGTTACCCTTGATTCGGCTTGTCTCTCGCTTACCTGTCTTCTGTTACCCTCGACCTCGGCTTGTCTTTGACCATTCTATACTGTACTACTTACGTTAGTCCGGCCATTCTAAGGTCCGGTATACGTATCTGGCTACTGTTTGTACTCTGCGTATTGGATCCCTGTCCCGATCCTAACAGTCACTTGGCAGATATGGATTGACACCTGTCCTCAAAATCCCTGATACACACTGACACAGAGCAGAATAGGGACTGTTGCCCCTACATAGGGTCACTTGGCAGATATGGATTGACACCTGTCCTCAAAACCCCTGATACACACTGACACAGAGCAGAATAGGGACTGTTCCCCCTACATAGGGTCACTTGGCAGATATGGATTGACACCTGTCCTCAGAGACCATGATACACACTGACACAGAGCAGAATAGACACTGTTCCCCCTGCATAGGGTCACTTGGCAGATATGGATTGACACCTGTCCTCAGAGCCCCTGATACACACTGACACAGAGCAGAATAGGGACTGTTCCCTGTCCACAGAGTCCATGATACACACTGACAGAGCCGCTTGAAGGACACTGACTGGCTGCTATTAGCTTACACTAGAAACCTTTTTTCTTTGTAAAAGCACGCTATAGAGACACCAGATATGATTGGCAATGTGCACTTGAACAGTTCTGCAGAGCACACACTGTAGGCCTGAGACACCCGCTTGAAGACAAGTAACTGCTATTCAATCTATAACAGTGAAAAAAAAAATTTGGTTTTAAAAGCACGCTATAGAGACACCAGATATGATTGGCAATGTGCACTGGAACAGTTCTGCAGAGCACACGCTGAAGGAAGGACTGACAGAACCGCTTGAAGGACACTGACTGGCTGCTATTAGCTTACACTAGAAACCTTTTTTCTTTGTAAAAGCACGCTATAGAGACACCAGATATGATTGGCAATGTGCACTTGAACAGTTCTGCAGAGCACACACTGTAGGCCTGACACACCCGCTTGAAGACAAGTAACTGCTATTCAATCTATAACAGTGAAAAAAAAATTTTGGTTTTAAAAGCACGCTATAGAGACACCAGATATGATTGGCAATGTGCACTGGAACAGTTCTGGAGAGCACACGCTGAAGGAAGGACTGACAGAGCCGCTTGAAGGACACTGACTGGCTTCCATTAGCTTACACTAGAAACCTTTTTTCTTTGTAAATGCACACTATAGAGACACCAAATATGATTGGCAACTGTCAAAGCACGCTGGAACAGGTCTACAGAGCACACGCTGAAGTAGGCCTGACACCCAGACGCTTGCAGACAACTAACTGCTCTTCTATTACAGTGAAAAAACATTATTTCTTTTAAATGTAAAGCTTAACCTATTGTAAAAACAGATATGAGTGGTGGCACTGACTGTGCAAATGGGCAAGGCATCCAACCTGACACAGAAGCTGGCAGGCAGGCAACTGCTCTTCTATTACAGTGAAAAAAAAATATTTATTTTAAATGTAAAGCTTAACCTATTGTTAAAACAGATATGAGTGGTGGCACTGACTGTGCAAATGGGCAAGGCATCCAACCTGACACAGAAGCTGGCAGGCAGGCAACTGCTCTTCTATTACAGTGAAAAAAAAATTATTTATTTTAAATGTAAAGCTTAACCTATTGTAAAAACAGATATGAGTGGTGGCACTGGGCAAGTAGGCACAGTATCCAATGTGAACCTCACACAGAAGCTGGCAGGCAGGTTCGGTTTATCACTAGTGGCCATCTTCATCCAGTTCCAGCCCACGCCCCCTGTAACTTAATTCTAAATCCGTGAATCAAAGCTGGTGTAAGTGACACAGGCAGTGGCTAGGTACAGCAGTACCTTAAAGTGACTCTATATTCACCAGAACAGCTACAGTTTAATGTAGTTTTTCCGGTGTCTACAGCCTGTCCATGCAGGCATTTTAATGTAAACACTGCCTTTTCAGAGGACCTGCACAGGAATGTGGTAAATTATATTTAAACAATCATGAAGCAAAATTACATCATTGTTTAGGTTGAACTTTAAAAAAAATATATATTTTAAAACTATCACTCTTCCTAATACATTGGGAGCTGAGATGGAAAGGATATAAGTGATTTATTGACATTAAGAAACAATTGGAGCAGTGTGGCTATGCCACTCCTGGTTCAGAGGTGGTGTGGGGAGTCCAGCTTCTTTTAAAGGGACACTCCAGGCACCATCACCCCACGTAATTTTACTGTTTTTGGTGTTAGGAATCTGTCCCCAAAAATGCCCTCATATTTTCTAAAACTGTGTAGATTAAGATTAATATTAATGAAAAAAAGTGTGATGGAATTATAAAAGATATACTCACAATTAGATTATTGAACCACAATCCCTATAATAATCTCAAGTAAATATAATGCTTACATTATCCCTTTAGTTTATACACTTATTAATTTATGTATGTGTTTTGAAATGTTTCAAACCTGTCCTAAAACTGGACTAATATATGACTACAGTTCAACATTTTTGTTACCGTAGGATATGAGATTCCGTCTGATCATGTGGTGAGTTGGAGTTCAGGCAACTTGAGTGCTAGAGGTTGTTTGAACTTGAAAACTATACAGACATGTCCTCTGTAATGTAGAAACATTTGCACTGCAGCATGTATATTTTTTTGAAGCTACCTATTTAAATGGACTACAATGCTCCTAAAATATTCAGTCTACAATAAAAGGACTGTATTTCTCTTTTAAAGAGCCACTGTAAGGGTCACTACTTAAATTGTAACGATCAGTGGCGGAACTACCAGGGTCGCAACGGTCATTATTGTGACTGAGTTCTGAAGTTCTGCCTGTAAAGGGGGCTCTGGGCAGTCTGGGGGCCCCATTACTGTTATATTGTAGTTTCAGAAATACACTAAATAGTTCATAAGTGACTGACAGTGTTGGGTTGGGAATGCTGGTATGGGTTTTACATAATTATGTGATTTTTTTAAATTATATATTGAGGGAGTATTTAATACCATGTGTGGTCAACTTTTACAAATGTTATGCCACGATGGGGGTAATTCTCATTCCCGTGCTGCCATATGGTCTCAAAGGCAAAATAACCAATCTGGCAAATTTTAATGTGTAAAAACTGAAATGTATTCTTGGCTATATGACACCAACACTATGTACTGTTTAGTGATTACGTAAAATTGGTTATTCTGTTCTTATTTTACTGTTCTAATTTATGTTAAAACTCATGTTGAATTAACAAGGATGTCAAAAAGCTGTTGCATACTCATGTGATATTATCTACATATATCGTGCTTAAATCATCAAATGTATCTGGCTTGGTGTATCACTTTATTTCACTTACGTTAAATGAAAATAAACTATAAATAAAGAATTAATAAAAGAATTTAAAAAACTGAAATGGGCAAGCTCTTTTATTGATTATGTATCTTAAAAAAAGAAAAAAAAAACATGAAACCTGTACATGGAGAGCATTGTTGTACTTATTGGACATCACATCATACAAATATGCGTATTGCATTAAAATCTATCAGTATTATGACATTCACAAATTAAAATGCCATGCGGAACTTGAAAAAGAACATTTCTTAATTGATCACACTTTTTTCGATTATATTCTTATTAAATTGTGTTTGTATATATAAATATTTGATGTGAAATAAAAGCCCTGTTTTTCCTGCACAAAACAATATATAATAAGTGTTAGTGCACCTAATATGAAAAAGGTAAGCTATGGTTGAACAGATTGCAAGCTCACAGGCCAACTAATCACTTTGTATAAAAGAGCTT
Organism: Pelobates fuscus; assembly: GCF_036172605.1. Lineage (NCBI taxonomy): Eukaryota > Metazoa > Chordata > Amphibia > Anura > Pelobatidae > Pelobates > Pelobates fuscus. The sequence continues at coordinate 82,587,773 of NC_086321.1, read as the reverse complement.
CAATGGCTAGATCTCAGCTTACGGGCAGGGCCCTCTCTACCTGTTATATCTGTCTGTGTATATTGTACGTTCTACCCTAATTGTACGGCGCTGCAGAATATGTTGGCGCTTTATAAATACCAGTAGTAAATAAATATAGCAAAGAGGTTTTGTTTTGGTCAGAACATGTAAAATTGCCTCTGTCCTTAAACGGTTAATGTGTAGGAGACAGCTTCTATTGCATACAACTTCTATAAGTTTAAATATATAACTCAGTAGAGTTTTTTTATTTCGCACAAACTAAAGATAAGCATTCAAATTCTTTTACTTTTCTGCTTAGTATCTTCTCCAGTTAGCCATAACATTGTTATTTGAAGTCAACAGAAAGATAAAGCTAAGAGGGAGGGATTCTTACTGAGCAATCAGATCTAAGTTAACATTTCACAGGAGAAACTTGTGAGTCACCAATCAGAAGGGATTTTACAGTCTGATTTTGAATTGCTTCCTGAATGTCTCAGATGGTAGTTATGTCACCAGCTTCTGCATTTGCAACAGAATCCCTTATTTTGTGTCTCCATGACTTGTGAGGTAGGACATTTCTATATATTCACGTTCACTGCTGGACGTTTACATTGTCCTTCTGTTAATGCATGCATGCTAAGCAAACTGTAGCAATCCATGTCTTTTCTAATGTGACAATGTTGCAAACCATGCAGATACATACTTCTGCAACATATATACTTACATATTGTTCCCTGCACATCTCTATAGGTTTAATAACAAAATACTGACATTTATTTACGAAACTCTGAATTATAGCAAATAATATAATTAAACCATAATAATTGGTGCTTTATTAGTAATAATAATAATGTAGCATTCTAGTATACCAGGATGGAACTCCTTTGTCTAATCGTGGTAGTTTCTTTGGAATTCATGATCAATTAACTGCTTTCTCTTCGGCAGCATATAAATTCTACTTGCCCCAGAGCATGCAGGAGTGATATGTGTCATTGGACACAGCAATTCCTGGAACACGCTTTCTGGGGATTTCTATACCTGAGGTGTAAATTATTAGCTTATTGTAGATTTGTGCACAGATCTTTGCAGAAATAAATACTCAAATTCCTGCTTGCGTCTGATTGAAACAATGCGTCGGGAAATTACGTGATGGAGATCGATTCTTTTTCATGCGTAGATTATCAGGAATGTGATTAGTTCTTTGCAGATCGAAAGGATTTGTGTACAATTCTAGCTAATCATGAGAATATAGCTAGTTGTTTGTCGCATATTAATGGAAAAGTTGCATGTTCCTAGATTTAGCCCTGGCTGTTAGGAAATTTGAGAAGTTTTACAATATCTTCTGTTTGATCTCTAAATGTCATATTAGCACAATGGATGTTATCATTATTTTATAATTTAAGAGACACTGAGCACATGTTAATAAAAACATTGAGAAGCCTTGTGCAATTCCTTAAAGGGACAATGTTGGCACCCAGACCACTTCAGCTCATTGAAGTGGTCTGGGTGCTGCAATGTAAAACATTGCAGTACCAGAGAAACTGAAATGTTTAAATTGTAGCTCTAAGTCTGCCCTCAGTGGCTGTCTACTAGACAGCCACTGGGGGTGCTTCCGGAATCCTTTTGGTCCGTTACCTGACGCTGGACGTACTCACGCTCTGCATTTGCCGTGCATGCGCATTAAACCCTGCTCGTCGCAGGATGGAGGAGGGGGCGGAGCTTTGACCCAGCGCTGAGATAAGGTAAGTAAAGGGTTTTTAACCCTTTTTTTACTAGGTAGGAGGGGGCGCAGGGGAAGGAGGGAGGGGGGAGGCAGAAGGATCGGTAGTGCCAGGAATACAGCTTTGTATTCCTGGCACTACAGTATCCCATTAACCTTTGCATTGACACGTTATCTGCATTCCTTTCAAAACAATTACAATTAAAGATCATAATAAAAAGTAAAAAATGAAAGTGCATTTCATGCAGGTTACATTAATTCATATAGTCATATAAATCAAAAAGTGATTCTGCTTGCTACTGCATTGATGACCGTGATGAATTTTTTTTTTTTTTTTTTACAAGGAATGCATGATTTATAACAGACGGTCCATTTAGCTCTTAGCATAGATACACTATAAAATTTCTAAGGGAAAGCACTGAATTGGCTGAGATTGTCAATTCTGATTATCTTAGCCAAGGAGGCAGATTGGGGGGCGGGGCCAGTGCCTAAAACCTGGACTGCACTGGAATAAAAGTGAGTCTAAAGCCTTTTTTAAGGGGGGGTAAGGGAGGAGGGGGAGGCAGCCAGCTAAATTGTGTTTTTAACACTAGAGGGTCAGAAATACACATTTTGTATTTTGAACTCTATAGACTTCCTTCAACACTTACAGCAAATGCAGCCTTTGTGTCTCAGCACAACTGAAAGTCAACTAAGCATCTTATTGGCCCAGATATTGCATTTAATTATGAGCACTCTGGAACTGAGTCACTAATTTTTTTTTTTGTTTCACTAATTAAAGAGTGTATTACGTGAATTCACAGATTAAGTTGAGTATAAATTTCAGTATTGCAGTCCTTTACAAATGGCATGTATTTATATCTTTTTTTTCTTGTTTACCAAAGGTGGTTGTGTTGTATTTTGCCAAGAGTTCCGAACTTACAGGTGTCCGTTCAGAAACCATTCACGTTCCATCAGAAATTACATCTCTGCTTCTGTGGGAAGAAATTGTACACTTTCACCCAAGGTAAGCTGGTATTTTAATATGCATAAATAAAAAAATGAGTCTGTGAACCTGTAAGTATAATTTGGTGGGGTGGTCCTTTGGAAACTTGCTTGGAATCTAGGAGCCAGCTAAAAAAGTTATGGGCCAGGTTTTTCAACATCAAATATACAATTCTTAAAGGGATTCTATGGTCACCAGAACCACTACAGCTTAATGTAATTGTTCTGGTGTCTATAGACTGTCCCTGCACACTTTTCAATGTAAACACAGCTTTTTCTCCATGAGCCAGCGGCCTGCCTCCGATCTCCATGAACTGTATATGTGTCAGTTCCCCTTCATCATTTGCAATATTTTTTTTTGCATACAATTGTAAAGTGTGTGTGTGTGGTTTTTTTTTTTTTATGTTTCTGTACAGTTTAGTAGATTTTTGTTCCCCTTTTGTAATTGCTAAAAGTTTTTTGCATCCTAGACTTTGTACCATAAAGGACCAAGTGGTATTTGCAGTCCGGCAGGAGTATGTGGCTATTGGCGATGAACATTTAACTTTACACCCTGGTGACGAGATTGCTGTTATTCCACCGATCAGTGGTGGTTAAAACATAAAATCCTGAGGTATGTTTAATATTATATATTGTACAGTGTATTGTATTTTCATGATCAATTAACAAAATCTTCATCACTAATGGAAGTTATTCAAAATTGGAATCCCAAAGAGAAATAATGACCTCTTGAATTATTTTTGTAGTGATTATGGTGGAAGGAAGTTATGTGTACAGAGCAGGTTTCCCTGACACTCTAAGTTCACCCTCTTTGCCACCAATCTACCAGTGTCATAATCAGAATTTTACTCCTGAGATCTAGCTGAGAACAAGATTAGAATTTTTTTGATTTTTTTTCAAACAAAACAAACAAACCAAATAAACCCCAACTATATCTGTCTGTCTATCTATCTATCTATCTATCTATCTATCTATCTATCTATCTATCTATCTATCTATCTATCTATCTATCTCAAAGATGGCGGAGCAGGGCTAGACAACTGAGCAATAAGTCTGTCTATTTAGTCTAGTCTATATCTCAAACTTTGAAAGTAATTGAAAAAATGGTTCCAAAAACAAACTGTGAGATACTCATGCTTGATTTTGCAAAAGTTATATATTCATGTCGTAATGGGAGCAAGCAAACCTGATGATGTGCTCACACTGTGCCATATGGGGACTCATTCTCTTGTGTCTTCAGATGCAGAACACCAGAGAGTGAACTCCAGATGGTAGGACAAGACCATGGATTAGGGACTGTCCTATTTATCTCCAGACTGTTCAGATATTTTAATTTGGCTCTAACTTCCAAAAATCCTAAAAAAAAAAAAATTATTGCTGTTCTAAGGATATATAACTGTTTTTTTTTTTATTTTTTTATTATTTTTTGTAGTATGGTGGAAACTATTGGGTTTAAACTCTTCAGTATATAAAGAATGTTTTTATTTTTTTTTATTTTTCTTCCATTTAAAAAAAAAAAAAAGTGCAGATTCAATAGAAATTGGCACTTTTAGAAATTAAACTTGTTAAATCCCCCTGGCCATCAAACTGACAACCAGTCCTGGTCCTGGTTGTCTAGCTCAGTGGAACTAAACTCAAGAGGCAGACAGGTGTCCATAACAGGTGTCTTGCAAAGACTTCTCTTTGAGCTGAATTGTGAAGTCTGTGATTGGACAGTTACAGAAGGTATGTGCTGGGGTAAAATGGGACAGTTTGAAAAGGCTGCAGACAAAAGAATTACAGCTTTTGCAAGATGTTTTTAGATATAACTTCAATGAAAAAATTATTTATTTAATGCATGCATGTTTTAATTGCTGATGTATCTACTACATAGTCATTTTTGTTTATTTATATTTGGGCAGTGGAATGTCTCTTTAACTACCAGGGAGTAAGAGGACTGGCTGGCTGACAGCCAGGGAGGTGTAACAAGGCTAACTTATCGATGTTGCGATTTCCTTTCTGAGTTACATAAAAAACAATCAGTGCAGCAAAGTAACAGAACTTACAATTTTGGGCAGACTAGGTGGGCCGAATGGTTCTTATCTGCCGTCGCATTCGATGTTTCTATGTTTAAATTTGTGTGTGTGAACCAACCCCAGGGGTGCCTAAAAGCTCCCCAGATGTTGCAGAACTTCACTCCTATTATTATTTTTAGAATGACAGAGCATCATGGAAGTTGTAGTTTTAAAACATTTAGAGATCTTCCTTTTGGGCACCCCTGACCAACCCCTATGTGTTATATTAAAACAATAATATAATATAGGACACTTTTTTTTTTTAATAATTGTCTTAATTATTTTAAAGTAAAACGAGATTATGCAAAAATGTTTCTCTTTTTATATTTAGTTTGCAATGGATGAAAGTGATAATGATCCTTGTGATTTCATAAAAGTAACACCTGATAAGCTTTCAACCGATGAGGTTTCTCAGTTAGTGGTTTCTCCAGACTGTGGCGCTGTGTCCATTTTTATAGGTATGTTAAAGTATTCGTTTTGTACCACACTTTTTGCAGCACAAACAACTTTGTTTTCATGAATACGTTTCAGTGTGTACAATTATTGATTAATGGGAATTTAAATTCAATATATGTATACAACTAGGGGTTTTGTAGCTTACTTAAAGAGTAGCCGCATTCTAGAGTATCACATTTATTTATACTGTGTATTGTACATGCAAAACTAAGGGGGATGAATAATAAAAAATAAAAGTGCCAAGTAATGTAAAGTCCTGTGCATTGCTCAGATCTGAATAATCAAATTATATCTCCCATCTCATAATTTGACATAATGTCGGACTGAGGAAACTAGAACAGAAAAAAGTAATGTCATATTAGAAAATCTGTCTTTTGATAACACATGTATTTCATATTGATTTACAAACATCGAGCACAGAAACCTCTGGGCTTAAAGGAAATTATAGTACCAAGAAAGTAAATTTGCTTTCCTTGTACTATAGCTCCTTATAGTCTCCTTATAGTGTCGACCCCTTCCCCCCACCCCCCCGCCCCCCCCATGCTAGTATGGAAATAGATTTAGAGCTTGGAGAAACCACAATATAAATCTGTATTAAGTACAAATGTATTTTAATTTTAATTGGGGATTCTCGATCACCCTGTCAATATGTATGGCACATTTTCAAGACATGTCTTACATTATTAAACTATTTTCCTTGTGATCATCTGACCAGAGGTCACAAACATTCTCTGGTTGACAGGAATCAAAAAAAGTCTCCAGGAAATTGAACGTAGGTGGTTTTCCATTTTTGCTGATATATTGATTCTTTGGTAGAGATTAGGACATTATCGCAAATTTGAAGGGTGCAAAGTAGTTGGATTAGAATGAGGGACACTCCAGGTCCAGGATAGAACAATAGTAATCTCAAATACAACACTACTCATTGTATGTTACAAAGACATATCTATAATAGAAACAGACCAATTTGAATGAAAAATTGCCCTGAATATTTATTTCCAATTATATATTTATCAGGGACTACAAGAAATATCTTTGAAGGAAAGAAAGTAGCACGTCTCGAATATGAAGCTTACACACCAATGGCAGAAATGGAACTTAAAAAGATACTGGCTGACATCAGACAAAAATGGGTATCTGTAAAGCACATAGCAGTGTACCATAGACTTGGGTAGGTGTTAGTCTTCATGCAAGGCTGTTCACTTCACGTTATCAGTTTTTGGTTGCAATAAAAGGTTATATATGTGGGCCCCAATGTTCACCACTATCCATGGGCTTGGGTTCAAAAGTGATGACCCATAATGGCAGTGAGGGAAGAAACACTTGATGAAGTTGAAGCTTTATTTTATTACCGTATAAGTCGAGTTTTTCGGCACATTTTTCTGCTGAAAAACCCCAACTTGACTTATACTCGAGTCAATGTCGGTATTATGGCAATTTACATTGCCATAATACAGAAAAGGGTCTGTTGGGGGCTGGCAGAATGCATTTACTTACCTCTCCTGCAGCTCCTGTCAGCTCCCTTCTCCTCTGCGCTGGTCCGGTCAGCTCCCCTGTCAGCTCCCAGTGTAAGTCTTGCGAGAGCCGCGGGGTCAGAGCGTTGCTCCGCGCGGCCGCAAGACTTACACTGGGACTTGGAGGAGGAGAAGGGAGCCTACAGGAGCTGCAAGAAAGGCAAGTAAACGCTTCCTGTCAGTCCCCCTCCTTCACAGCCCATCCACTGGACCACCAGGGAAAGAGAGCCCCCCTCCCTGCCATGTATCAAGCAGGGAGGGGGGACGAAAAAATATAGAAATAATAATAATATTTAAAAAATAATAAAATAAAAAATAATATAACAAAAAAAATTATTAAAATAATAATTAAAAAGTAATAATAATAAAAATGCCCACCCCCCACCAAGGCTCTGCAACACATACACAAACACACACTGCATCACACACACTCACACTGCATCACACACACTCACACTGCATCTCACACACTCACACTGCACTCACACACTCACACTGCACTCATACACACACTGCATTCATTATATACAGACACTGTAAATAAATATTCAATTAATATAATTTTTTTTAGGAATTTACCAGTAGCTGCTGAATTTCCCACCCTAGTATTATTCTCAAGTCAATAAGTTTTCCCAGTTTTTGGGGGTAAAATTAGGGGCCTCTGCTTATATTCGGGTTGGCTTATACTCGAGTATATACAGTAACTACTTTATATGTTACTTTAATGCATTCATGTTTGTGTTGCTACGTAATTTCTTACCTTTGGTGGTTCGTCTCCAAACGTTTGTCATCTCTGTAGTAAAAAGTGTGTATTTCACATACATGAACAACACAAGTAGTAATAATTTTCAGCTTAGGCTACATTTTTTAAGTTGCTGCTATAGTGATTTTGGATAATATTTACAAATCTGCAATTTTAATATCTAGATTTTGCAAATTGTCTTTTAATGCACTACAGTACAGTGTGAACACACATAACTCTTGGTGTTTCATTAATTCTCTTTACATGTATCTTAAGTGATATATCCTTTATGCTTCAAATAAAAAGATCTCATTACCTACCATATGAATAAGAGCATACATATGCCCTGCTAAACTTACTGAACCAGGGTCCATCAGTTTAAAATACTTTGTAACATCTGCGCATAAAATTGAGATACTATTGATGTTTTGGGGGGTCAGAGCGTTGCTCTGCGCGGCCGTGAGACTTACACTGGGACTTGGAGGAGGAGAAGTGAGCTGACAGGAGCTGCAGGAAAGGTAAGTAAACGCTTCCTGTCAGCCCCCCTCCTACACAGCCCATCCACTGGACCACCAGGGAATGAGAGCCCCCCTCCCTGCCATGTATCAAGCAGGCAGGGGGGACGAAAAAAAATATAAATAATAATAAAATAATAATATTTAAAAAATAATATAACAAAAAAAATTATTAAAATAATAATTAAAAAGTAATAATAATAAAAATGCCCACCCCCACCAAGGCTCTGCAACACATACACAAACACACACTGCATCAAACACACTCACACTGCATCACACACACTGCACTCATACACACAGACACTGCACTCATACACACACACTGCACTCATACACACACTGCATTCATTATATACACACACTGTAAATAAATATTAAATTGATATAATTTTTTTTAGGAATTTACCAGTAGCTGCTGCATTTCCCACCCTAGTATTATACTCAAGTCAATAAGTTTTCCCAGTTTTTTGGGGTAAAATTAGGGCCTCGGCTTATCCTCGAGTATATACAGTAACTACTTTATATGTTACTTTAATACGTTCATGTTTGTGTTGCTACGTAATTTCTTACCTTTGGTGGTTCGTCTCCAAACGTTTGTCATCTCTGTAGTAAAAAGTGTGTATTTCACATACATGAACAACACAAGTAGTAATAATTTTCAGTTTAGGCTACATTTTTTAAGTTGCTGCTATAGTGATTTTGGATAATATTTACAAATCTGCAATTTTAATATCTAGATTTTGCAAATTGTCTTTTAATGCACTACAGTCCAGTGTGAACACACATAACTCTTGGTGTTTCATTAATTCTCTTTACATGTATCTTAAGTGATATATCCTTTATGCTTCAAATAAAAAGATCGCATTGCCTACCATATGAATAAGAGCATACATATGCCCTGCTAAACTTACTGAACTAGGGTCCATCAGTTTAAAATACTTTGTAACATCTGCACATAAAATTGAGATACTATTGATGTTTTGGGGTTGTTATAGTTATTTATTTATTTATTTATCCTTTTTAATGTATTGTATTTTGTACTAAAGACATAAAATATTTTTAAATGTTTCAAACAATTAGAATACCCAGATTATTAAAATTATAAGGTTGTTACTCAAATATATCATATTTTCATTTGTATGCAGCTTGGTTCCAATCGCAGAGGCAAGTGTAATTATAGCTATTTCCTCACCACACAGAAATGACTCTCTGGATGCTGTGAAATACTGCATAAACACATTAAAAGCAACTGTACCCATATGGAAAAAGGTAATGTTTTTTCTGCCCCAAAGTCGAATATGGCCTAGATTTTTCAATTTGGTTCCTGTGAAGTTCTAACAATTCATTATTTTATAATAAAGCACTGAATATTTAGTTCAGTCATCTAATAAGGCATCAATTACATTATGGGCATGTTAGATATTTGCTGAGTAACCTGTAGTGATTTAAAGGGGCATTTTATGCACTAAAACAACTTAACTTATTGAATCAGTTTTGGTGTATAGGTCATGCATTTGGAATTTCACTGGTCAATTATCTGCAATTTAGGAGTTAAATAATTTTTGTTTCTGTTTATGCAGTACTAGCCACACCTTCGCTTGCTGTGACTCACACAGTCAACATGAAAAAAAAATAGTTTGTTTCACTCCAATCATACAGTACAGTGTGTTTACTTAAGAAGTTTTTATCTCCAGAACTTTTGTAATACACACAATGCTCCTGTAGGTTCTACCAGTCAATTAACAGAGCAAGAGATAAGACATACTAAATATGAACACACTGCGCAATAAAGGAAATGTAAAACTTTTTCAGACTTTACAGGAAGTCTGTTAGGCTTTCCTATTAAAGTGATTTAACTCCTAAATGGCAGCAAATTGAGTAGTAAGAGTGCAGGGGCTTGTTCTAAATACCAAAACCACTTGAGCAAACGTTGTTTTGTTGCTTAGTGTCCCTTTTAGGCACCTGGAAACAAAGACTTAATATGTTAACGCGACCAGTAGACTATGTTCTGCTCCTCTTATAGATATACAATTAGTATTTTCATATTTGTTACAGGTTAGATTTAAAATGTTGTAATGAACATTTTCACAGTTGAAATTAAATTGTTCTTACACCCTTCTGTTTTTCTTTTTCTTTTTTATAATGCCTGATTTTGCATATTCTTTAGGTCTGCCCTAAGGGCTAAACAAATTTATAAAATAGGTTTTACGTGCCTTAATTCAGCACCGGGCAAAGCTCCCAGCGCTGCTCGGCACACCCTCTTGTGATGTCACAACAGCCTCATGGAGTTTCAATCATAGGTAAGCCTTTATTTGGACCATTTAAATGGCTCAGAGCGCATTCATGCACTCTGAGCCAATGATGGGAGGGGAAGTGGGAAGGAAGAAGAGGAGAGAGGGCAAGAGACAAATCAAAAAAATTACCAGATTGTATAGGTAAGTGGGAGGGCTGCAATTAAGGAGGGAGAGGAGGGAGATGCAAGTTTCCCCTTGCAGGCTCTGCAGAGAATGTCCATTGACCGTGTGTAATCCACTCTGATGACAGAGGCAAAATATTCACAGAATTGACATTAGGCTGTCTGGAACAGAGCTCTGGACTCCTAAGTCACATGTACCAGGGGTGTAACTAGCCCCTCAGCACACAATTACAAATATCTCTGGATGTGCTGTGTTTACATTCAAACCCTGCACATCCAGACTCCTACCACAATGACCACGTCAAAAAATCAAAAGTGGTCATGTTGGTTGTGTCAACATTTAAAAATCATAGGACTAAATTCAACATCCCTTCTTTGTGCCAGGAACAACATCAAAAGAGCAATAAACATATATAATATTTTTTTTTATTTTTTTCTGGCAGCAGTCAAAGTCCATTTGCACACTAAGGCTTCAAAAGAAGTTAATTGCTACAATTTAACAGATTAAACAGTTGAAAAGTGTGTCTTTTTTATGTTCTTTATTATGCCAATTTTACAACTTAATATCTTGATACCACGATCTTCGAATCACTATAAAGGAACACTAAAGTCACCCAGCACTGTCATTTTAACTGTGCAATGTAAAACATTGTAATTTTTAAAGAAACTGCAATACATTACTGGGTAAAATCCTCTACTAGTGGCTGTAATATTTACACACAAGAGGGCTTCTGTTGCACTGGCTGAGTAAAACTTTTTTGTTAAACTAATCAGACATTTAATCATCATCCTTTTTTAAAATATTTTTGCGTGTGCCAAAAAATTATATTGAAAATGTGTTTTTATTAAAAAAGCTCAAGGAAAATGAATAATTCGCCACTTTTGTAACCATACCACAATATACTTTATATGTTTTTGTTTTGTTTTTTGCAATTGCTTTGTATAGGAGGTTTATGAAGAAGAAAGCTACACATGGAAAGAAAATAAGGAATGTTTTTGGCGAAAGCAAGATGGGTTTCAATCTAATTGATGTGTGTTAGCAAATCATTCTCCCCCTTCACTCATTTCCGAACCATGGAAGCTTTCCTCAGGAGATAGCCATGAGACTATCTTTACCCGCATCCTGCATCCTCTTTTCCCAGAAAACTTAGCAGTCTTTATTTTAAACTTTTGTAAAGGTCAGGGTGAACTTTTACATTTGCAGAAATATGCACATGCATTGCATAAATATATTTTTAGAATGTAAAGTTTTCTGTGAGTCAATTACTGAATAATGTCTGTGTACATGTTAATAAATTAAATCTGTACTGCTCATAGACAATAAAGAACTGTATGCATTAAAAAATTATGTTGCACATTTGCCATCCAGTAAGTATCACACTCTGCTTCAATGGATCTATTCTAGAAGGGCCCAGCATTTCAGCACTGGTTCTGGAATTCATTTATTTGCACATTGGATCAGGAACTGCTATAATAGTGATAACATTTAATTGTTGGTGTACTTCAACAAAATATGCTCAAGGTCATAGTGTCCTGCTACTCCAGGCTTGTTGGTGTACTTCAACAAAATATGCTCAAGGTCATAGTGTCCTGCTACTCCAGGCTGGTTAACAAGTAGATAACTTTGTTGTAACTTATACACCTTTGTATGTTTTATTTCTAGAATTTGACAAACTTTAGGGTTGCATATTTGATTCTTTGCAGGGTTGATACTGTTATTGGCAAAATTGTCTTTCTTCGAGTCTCAACGGATGACCTCTTATTTGTTGTGTTTTCCTTCTGAATAAACATTCCTGAATATATATTTATTTGTACAATACTATTACATCTGCAGGGCTTCCATCAATACTTTTTTGGCTCTTTACACAGCTCAAGGCCAGGACTCCTGGGGCTTGCCCCCGAGTCCACCCACTGTGCCTACCCACAATCCGCCCTCAAGGAAAAGTAAAGTTGATGTGTTTATAGTGTATGCAGTGTTTGTGTAGTGGATGCAAGGGGTGTTTGTGGTGTTGGAAAGGGCGTGGGGAGGGGGTGAGCACTTTTTTTTTTGTAATTGTTAATTATATATTTTCCTCCTCTTGGCCTCCTACCTGCGGCTAGGGAGAGGGGCACTAGATGACCTCGTTGTCCAGTGGTTCAGCATGCTTCTATAGTAAAGACATGACAACTCTTAGAAATGCTTTGTGTCCTCGCGAGAGGACACTTCTGGAGGTGAAACTTGGAGGTGTGCGCCTTCTATTGCTGTACTGGCTGTACCCCCCTGATGGTGGCCTTGCCCTTGTGAAACCATTTTTTTTTCTTCTGCTTAAGAAGAATAAATTACATTTTCAAGCATTTCATAATAACTAAAATCTTCCTCTAAAGAATTTTAGCTTGCTAAAGTGCTTAGTGTGAAGTGAGTGCATTCGGAAGTCTGTCATTGGACAACCACAGAAAGTCTAGGCAGGGTTTGAAAGGTAGGGTTCAAAGAAAGAAATATGCAGTTTTTGCAAACTGCTTTAAATGAACCTCCAGTGAAAATGCACAATTTTAAATGCATGCTTGCTTTTATTGGGGTATATCTACTAAAAAGTGATTTAAAAAAAAAATATTTTTTTGTATTGGTTCTGAGTTTGGGCAGTGGAGTGTACCATTAAAATATGAATGGCAGAATTTAGCAAAGTAATAGTTTAGTTGATCTGAAGAATTTTTTGTTTTATCCATAAAATAAAAATGACACATGATATGGACACTGGAACATTTTCTTTCAATCTATCCAAGTTGCTAATCTGCTAATAAAGAAGTCTGATATATTTTCAGTTTGAGATATTAATCAGTTACTATATTTCTTGTCAATTCAGTCAAAACACAGGGATTAAAGCCTATTTCAGATTTCACATCTATAATTTTTTTGTTTATATGAGACAGTTGACATAAGCAGTTTTGTGGAGATGTAAGTGAAAGGAGTCAACATGTATGCACATATGTTTAGTCTGCATCTCCTGCAGGTGCCTTAAAGTTACTTATATAAATGTATTCTGACACCTACAGAAACATGAGAATATATATTTATAAAAAATACATGCTCAATTTGTCCCTAATGATAAGAAAACGATGCAGAACAATACTTTTTTTTTAAAGCACTGTGCATACAGATTATCTGCATTTGTCAGATTTAAAGGTAAACCTCACCATAACACATATTTACTGCATAAATTGCAGTACAAGGAATGCACGTGTCTGTGTTCCCCTGTACAAGGCTATTTATAACTGCAATGATTAGCAAAAATGTACGTATTTTTAAACTTGTCTCTTTCCCCTATAAGTCAGTGGAGGGTCTGAACATTATATTGATATCTTGTGTATACAGTGTTTTATTTATAAAGCATAGTGGAAGTACAGTATATTCCACAATACTGAGCAACAGGCTTATTCATAATTGTGTTAGACATCATATTAAAATGCAAAAAGTAGTACTCATCACAGATATAGCAACCTGCAGAACGTCTCAGGGAGCAAGCATCTGGACCCAGTGCTGTCCAAAATGGCCGGCACTGTGCTACACTCAAGTGGCCCCTCAGCCTCCAGGGGTCTGACCACCCATACTCTGACTAACCTGGACAAAACTTTTGTAGACTTCTGGGCAAAGCTACACAGGAGAATGCCAGTCTCCACACCCTCGGAGCAGACAGAGCTTGTGATCTCACCTACGTTCATCGGATATAATGCAGGTGGAGGTGGCCGTTATATGAAGGTAGCAGACGGTCCTCCATGGAGTCGACAATGCCAGAGCAGGAACAGCAGGCAGGCACGGAGAACCCATTGGCCACACTATTTGCACTCTCGGACAGGGAAACTGAGATGTCAGACTACTCCAGTAGCTAACCAGCTCTATGCACTTTTTCGACCCTCAAGCAGCGTTAGTCTCCCCAACATCACACTATCGCCTTGCGCCAGTCACCCGCTAGGCCTACGGTATCTGTGATAATAATTTTCCATATTAATTAAGAATGATTGATCACTATTGAGCAAATCAAACTTTTATAGATAGTTAAGATGGCACCGGTACACAGCACTGAAAATGCTAATAACCACAAAACACCGCACCAGAATGACTCATGCATACTATCACGAGACTACTATGAGAACAGAGCTAGCTTTTTAGATGAGAGAATTAACTGCACAGACCTGGCATGGCATTGTTGGTGGGCCTGACCAGCCCGGCCAGCTGCCGATCCCATCCAACGCTTTTGCAAGGTCTTTGCTGGGCTGCACTGATAAGTAGACTATTGAAAAGTGCAGACTATCGATCCCATTGGTAAGAATGTTATAAAAGACGAGAAAACTTGGCACTCGCTTGGAGTACTACACACCTGAAATACGGACGCGTATTGCTGGTTCTGCTGATTCCCAAAAAGAGAGGGTCCCTTCAAGCCTGACTGCCAGAAGTTCTCTCAGTCAAGTGCATCAAGCTTCTCTTATGGTGATGTATACTTAAGCTGAATATTAAGCTGTTTCCTTAAGCTGAATGATTACTTATTAATTAAGTCTCTGTTAATCAATAAAGTTTGTATTGATTATTTACAAGTACTTGATGTTAGTGTCTTTCCCTTTCTCAAATACTCAATTCACTCATCCCGAATAGGGTTTTGGTGCCCACCAATATCTTTAAAAACCTTAGGGTAACTGATTATTGCTTTTTGGTATTGGCACTTCATGAATTTAATGATTAGGCACAACAGTTTCCCAGCAGCTCATTCCTCCGAGGGACTGTACTTGGTGCCCAAAGGGGATCTGTTGATCATTACCATGCTCCAGATAGGTCAACCCAATGTGGCTCTGTAATACTGAGATGTCATAAGCAGTGATAGTAGTGTTTAAGCATATATCTGCAGACTATAGTCTTACCTCTTACTGCTATATTTTTGCTTCTGTTTATTAGCATGTTTTCCCTACAAAAAAAGTGCAGCATTTTCAAGACAAGATATATTACTCTTACTGCCTATGTTGAATCTTAATTTCATGTCTTATTTACTACGTATTCCTAACACTGCACTACAAAAACAAAGAATTAAAAAAAATAAAACAAAAACAAGAAAAACACCATACTAATCATGTTAAAAATACAAAACTAACATTTAAAAATTGATAACATGAAAAGCACAATATCATTCACAAAAAAATTAAAAAAATACAATTTAAAAAATGATCAGATGAAAAATAGCCAATTCATAATAGCCAATTAAAAATACCTGGCTGGGAGGCTTAAACAAAATAAAAAATGAACCATAAAAACCAATTGATATACAAAATGAATAACAAATCCCTACAGCAGCAAAACCTGAGAGAAAGAAACAAGATTACAAATTATACACTGACATGATAAATGTGAAGACCAGACTATGTCAAATATATCTAATAATACTTAAAATCATAAAAAAAAAAAAATCTAATTCAATGTTTATCCTGTGAGGTTCCAAGGTTTTTAATTTATAGACCTATCTCTTTTCCTCCTTACCTATATCCAAAACATGGACTCCCCTCCCCCCGTAGCACTTTTTTAACTTTTTGCATGCCTAAGAAAATTAGACCCCTAGAGTCCATACCATGATGCTCTTTAAAGTGCGCAGAGACACTATGTTGTGTGAAACCTTTTAAAATGTTGTTAACATGCTCCCCAAATCATGTAATGGCCGTGTGGTGCGACCTACATATTGTAAACCACACGGACAGATAAAAAGATAATTGGCATTTCTAGTAAAATGTTATAAAATCTTTGATATAAAATTCTTTATTACTATACTTAGTCTTCAATTTGTTCACACTTATTACATGAATAAAAACCTTTCCTCTCATATAAAAAATGCTTTTTTGCCTCATTTTTACAATGGTTATTTGTTAAGATTAAATTAAGATTATGAGCTCCTCTAAATGTAATGAACAGTTTGTCTGGTAATACCTTAGTGAGCTCATCATTATTCTTTAGAAGGTGCCAGTGCTTTTTAATAATGTTTTTTATTTCTCCATGTGCATCATCAATGGTGGAGTAGAGAGTCACGGTGGGACTGGGTGGATGGCAGTCTCACTTCAGGTCACTAGTGATGTCGCGAACATAAAATCTTCGGTTCGCGAACGGCGAACGCGAACTTCCGCAAATGTTCGCAAACAGTCGAACCGGGGCGAACCGGCATAGACTTCAATAGGCAGGCAAATTTTAAAACCCACAGAGACTCTTTCTGGCCACAATAGTGATGGAAAAGTTGTTTCAAGGGGACTAACACCTGGACTGTGGCATGCCGGAGGGGGATCCATGGCAAAACTCCCATGGAAAATTACATAGTTGATGCAGAGTCTGGTTTTAATCCATAAAGGGCATAAATCACCTAACATTCCTAAATTGTTTGGAATAACGTGCTTTAAAACATCAGGTATGATGTTGTATCGATCAGGTAGTGTAAGGGTTACGCCCGCTTCACAGTGACAGACCAAACTCCCCATTTAACGCACCGCAAGCAAACGCAAACAGTCCATTTGCACAACCGCAAACTCCCCATTTGCACAAGGTTGGATACCAAGCTAGCCATGTCCCGTTCCTTGTCCTCACTAATGTCATTGAAGGTCTCTTCCTCCACCCAGCCACGTACAACACTAAGGGTCCCCGAAAGGTGACAACAAGCCCCCTGTATTTTTTTTAAATGTACACTATTGTTACACCAGATATGAGTTGCATTGGTGTGACACTGAGCCCTGGCAGGCCCTGAAATGCACACGTGTGAAGGAAACTGACTGCTATTATTTCACAGTCAAATTTCTAGTTGTTTTTTTTTTTAATGTACACTACTGTTACACCAGATATGAGTTGCACAGGTGTGACACTGTGCCCTGGCAGGCCCTGAAACGCACACTCGTAAAGGAAACTGACTGCTATTATATTACAGTCCAAAAAGTTTTGTTGTTTTTAAATGCAATCTATTGTGACACCAGTGAGTGAGTGGTGGCACTGGGAAGGCCCTGAAACGCACACTAGTGAAGGAAACTGACTGCTATTATATTACAGTCAAAAAAATTTTTTGTTTTGTTTTTTTAAATGCAAGCTATTGTGACACCAGTGAGTGAGTGGTGGCACTGGGCAAGTGGGCACAGTATATGCTGTGAGCCTGACACACAGGCTGGCAGGCAGGCAACTGCAATTACATTACACATAAAAAAATAAAAAAATAAAAAGCAGACTGATGTTCTAGCCCTAAAAAGGGCTTTTTGGGGTGCTGTCCTTACAGCAGAGATCAGATGAGTCCTTCAGGACTGTAGTGGACACTGAATACACTAGCCTAGCTATCGATTTCCCTATTAAATCAGCAGCAGCTACACTGTCCCTCCTCTCACTAAGAATGCAGCTTCCGGGGGGCGGGGCCTAGCTGTCATGGAGGAAAGACGCACTTCGTGTGAGCTCCCTCAATATCTCACTTTAAGCAGCTATCAACAAGCGAATTTCACCCCTGTAGGGATGACCCAGAAATGTTGCTCCTACCTGACCGACCCAACATGCTTAATAGCAGTCAGCAACTCAACAGAGTCTTACTTACCTCCTCGTGGCAAGTGTGGCCTGGTGCTCACCGGGCAGGAGAGGCGGCCGATCTCCCGATCCTGGGATGCCCAGGAGCAGCTACTTCCCGGCAGGAGCTCCGTTACCCCCCCCCCCCTCAGACCGGTGGGGATTATCCCAGTCCACCCCTGAGAGGCTGTCTGGAGCTAATGGACGCACAGAGCACAGCCGCCCAGGCTGACATCTGCGACTCTCCCAATATGGCGGCAGCCGCGTGTCCTCCTGGTACCAGCAAAGCATGGCAGGATATTGAGTCTAAGCTGGACAGACTCTTTAATCAATTTTGGAAGCAAATAACAAGCAGGAAGCCCCACCAAGCTCCACCACAGCCCCAACAAGCTCCACCACAGCTAAGCGAAGCAGTCCCCATTAAAATCCACCAACGCAAAAGGCGTCGAAGAAGGGACCGGAGGCACAAACAGAAATGCAGAGCCTGACCCACGTCAAGCACTCACCTCCACCTTAAGCCACCACAATCCCGCACCGGACGTGAAGCACCACCGGGACAGATCCGACCACCCGACAAAACAAGCTTCACCACCTCAAGCCGTGAACCCGGCACTCAGCCAGAGACTTGCCTTTGTTGTTCCAGGTATCAGGGACTCCCAGGGTCTGCACCAGGTGCCCAGAAGGGATCGGATGAGCACAAGCAGTAAACAGCAGCCTGCCAAGCATGTCCCACTATAGCCGATCCTCCACACCATGCCTTTGATAACATGAACTGCTCTCTGCACATTAACTAATCGTAAAGTAGCAAGCATTTGAACCTGTCATTATTTCACCTCCTAAAGAGTTTATTGTCATAGTTCCTTACATGCCTTTACCTTAACCGTTCATGTATTATGTTATTCACTAGTCTCATCTCATGGGGCGACTCACACTTGATTTATAACTCGTGGTGGAGCTGCTGATATAAATACACAGTTGATAACGTGCAAGCTATACCCTAAACATGACAGCCATCTTTCACAACAATGTACTGCTATATACTCATACCCTCAGTGCAACTAGCATGATATATGCACGTTCAGCCTAGCATGCTCAAATATCACACACTTCTGTCTAAAAAAAAAAAAAAAGAATAAAAAAAAAAGAATGCAGCTTCCAAATGAATCTAAAATGGATGCTGTCCAGGAGGTGGGAGGGTCTTGGAGGGAGGGTCTGCTGCTGATGGCTGGAATGTGTCTGACTGTGAGGTACAGGGTCAAAGTTTACTCAATGATGACGAATAGGGGGCGGACCGAACATCGCATATGTTCGCCATCCATGGCAAACGCGAACAAGCTATGTTCGCCAGGAACTATTCGCCAGCGAACTATTCGGGACATCTCTAGTCAGGATAGATGCCTCTGGAATAGGAGGTACGGGTTGAGATGGTATGCATACCAGTGTCAAATAAGGCAAAATAAGCATTTCTGGACAAAAGTGTCTGATGGGCCTGGGCAATCTGGTCCATACGGTGATCCTGTTCTTAAAATCTTGCCTCATAGGTGGCCATTTGCTGTCCTAAACCTGCAGGGCCCATGGTCCTATCATAATGTCATGATGTAATACCCCAACATGCAGAGTTTAGCATAGCAAGGGACAAGACTAGGATATAACTTATTACCTGGACTTAGAATGGCCAGACTAAACGTCAGACAGAGATAAAGCGTAATCAGAAACGAGACGAGGTCATGGTAACAGAGAGACTACGAAAACGAGAACAAGCCAGAGTCAGGTAGATGGTAATCAGTCACACGGGCAAACAAGACAGGAAAGGGTTAAAGATAAATTCAGAGTCAAGAACAAAGCCATGGTCAATACCAAAATAAACAAAATAGATCAGGGAACACACTAAAGGGTACTGACACAGAAACCATGATAGGACAAAGTGGATAGGGCTAGGGAAGTTTAAATATCCTTTAACATTTGATTGGCCCACGTCATGCCTACGCCCCCAAAACGTTCGTGTGTGGGGGTGCTGGAATGACGTGGGCCAGTGGGAGCCTGAATCAACTTTTGGCTCCCACTGCCCCTTTAAGAGCTCGTGACTCAAGCCATGCTCCTAGTGCCAGGTGGGCCACGTGACCGATCACTGCGGTCAGTGCACGCGGCTAAGTCAGAAGAGGAGATCAAGCCGCATGCGGCTCGTGTGAAGGCAGGAGTGATCCAGCCACGCGCGGCTCAAACTTAGGAGCCAGGTCGGTCCCAGGATAAGGTAAATACAGCCACAACCACTTATCCCAATCACACACCTTTCCTAACGTCCTATCCCATTAAAAGCATATTACAGCGTATTTAATAAAACAGATAGACTTCCTACTTCATCCAGGTTACCGATCGATGGTTCGATATTCTGAGCCCTCTCTGATTTACTGTACACGACTATTCAATATTCCCACAAATTTTATATAGCATTTTATGTTTGTTTGAGACCACCTTAAAAATATTGGATATCGCTAAAAATCATGATCACTATATACTTTCTCTACAAACCTCTAAAACGAACCAAACTACTCATCCATCCGCTATACCACTTTATCCCACCTAGAACTAGTGCCCAGTTAAAATACGTGACTCTTACTTACCCACACTCAGTCATGCCACACACATTTCACCACTACTCTCACTGAATCCCTCTGACTACGGCTAAATTCATCTTCTACATCAGAACACTACTCCTAAGATTGGGTTGCATCCATGTCTCGGGTCTTTCTTTTAGAATAGGGGCAGCTTCGGTCTCCTTCAACACTGACACTCCAGTGCATATTATTAAAAGATTGGGCAGATGGAAATTCTCAGTCTACAACCGATATATTCCTCATCCCGAGAGAGAAATGAGGAAAGCTTTTAAAAGTTTGGCTTTGTAAATTTGATGCAATAAGTGTGTTTTTCTTTAATACCTTTTCACCCTCTTTGCATGAACCTGATTTACATATATTACTAATATGTTTCTGAACATATATATTATATTATTCACTCACTCACTCACTCTCTGGGCCGGCCTAAGACATCATGCTGCCTAGGTCCAACGATAAATGACTATGGGGGGGATAATGTATAATAAACACAGGTTACTGGCTATGGGAGGGATAATGTATAATAAACACAGGTTACTGGCTATGGGGGGGATAATGTATAATAAACACAGGTTACTGGCTATGGGAGGATAATGTATAATAAACACAGGTTACTGGCTATGGGGGGGGGGGGGTAATGTATAATAAGCACAGGTTACTGGCTATGGGGGGTAATGTATAATAAACACAGGTTACTGGCTATGGGAGGATAATGTATAATAAACACAGGTTACTGGCTATGGGGGGATAATGTATAATAAACACGGGTACTGGCTATGGAGAGGATAATGTATAATAAACACAGGTTACTGGCTATGGGGGATAATGTATAATAAACACAGGTTACTGGTTGTGGGGGGATAATGTATAATAAACACAGGTTACTGGCTATGGGAGGATAATGTATAATAAACACAGGTTACTGGCTATGGTGGGATAATGTATAATAAACACAGGTTACTGGCTATGAGGAGGATAATGTTTAATAAACACAGGTTACTGGCTATGGGGGATAATGTATAATAAACACAGGTTACTGGTTGTGGGGGGATAATGTATAATAAACACAGGTTACTGGTTGTGGGGGGATAATGTATAATAAACACAGGTTACTGGCTATGGGGGAGATAATATATAATAAGCACAGGTTACTGGCTATGGGGGGGATAATGTATCATAAACACAGGTTACTGGCTATGGGGGGATAATGTATAATAAACACAGGTTACTGGCTATGAGGGATAATGTATAATAAACACAGGTTACTGGCTATGGAGGGATAATGTATAATAAACACAGGTTACTGGCTATGGGGGTATAATGTATAATAAACACAGGTTACTGCCTATGGGGGATAATATATAATAAACACAGGTTACTGGCTATGGGGGGATAATGTATAATAAACACAGGTTACTGCCTATGGGGGATAATATATAATAAACACAGGTTACTGGCTATGGAGGGTAATGTATAATAAACACAAACACAAAAAAAAAAGAATGCAGCTTCAGAATTAATCTAATTTGTATGCTGTCTAGGAGGCGGGAGGGTCTGGGAGGGAGGGTCTGCTGCTGATTGGCTGGAATGTGTCTGCTGACTGTGAGGTACAGGGTCAAAGTTTACTCAATGATGACGAATAGGGGGCGGACCGAACATCGCATATGTTCGCCTTCCGTGGCGAACGCGAACAAGCTATGTTCGCCAGGAACTATTCACACCTAATCCACGAATTAAAACACTACAACTTAAACTGTGGCTGAGGTTTTTCTATTTTTATTGTTACTTTTATATGGTTAAAAACTTACTCTGTTCGGTATTTCTTTTCTGCATAGGAAGACTGCTGTGCGGGGTCAAACACTTTGTCAAGACACAATGTCCACAATATGAATCACTTATGCTATGAAGCAGGGCGATTTGACTGTAAATATGTAAAATAATTTACTTATGTTTATATAAATACTGTATACAGCTTACGAGCTCCGCTGTGTTCTGTGGTGTCGCCCTCTTGACTATCCAAACATAAAGCATCTCAAAGCTAAAACATCCTGTTACTGAGGAGAGATGCTGGTGAGGTGACGGTCTCGGCAAGTGGCGAGGCGGGATTTGATCATCCGCCCAGGTCCTCTCCGACGTATTTCAGCCGAGGTCATGGCTGGCATTCTCTCTGGGGGCTCGCGGGAGTGTATGGTTGACACACCCAGGTAGGCATGAGTAGTTAAAAGCACAGAGCCCAGTTACCAGCACCACCTCAAAACTGAATAGGTTTAATAAAAAGTCTTGTGACCCAATCCAAGACACTCTTGGCTTACCTTGTCACCTCTTATGCCCTGATTTTAATCAGGGAAAAATCCTAGCTACAACAGAGATACCTATATACAGTCAGAACAAATAGAATACCTGCAGATGTTAAGTGATAAATGTTCATTTTTTCCTCCTTGTACTTTTTTCTTTTAGGATATGTACACAAAACCTTTGACAAAATGTATTGGTTTTCAGGTGTTGAGGCACCGCACTTGGCTCACCATCATACTCCTTATTAAACATCATGCTAATGTATAATTGAATATTTGTACAGTGCAAACGTTAATGTGAAACATGTGAAATGGGCCTATATATAGGCTATGTTCTGTAACACCTGTCAGTGTAAAATAAAGAATTTAAAAAAAATTACAAAATCAAACACTATCGGTATTGTTTTATATTAATTTTAATGAATATTATTAATCTCTTTCTGCTTCATGAGATCTTCTTAAATGTAATAGGAAATCTCATGATATGCCTTAGTAAACAATAAAACGGGGTATCTTTTTTGTGAAAATCTGTCCGCTAAAAGTTTAGCCTGTTCATTAAATACTTCTGTGTCTGTACAATTACCTTTGTAATTGCCCTCTGGGAATATTGTCCAGCCATGGAGTACAATGTCCACTGCTATACAACACATAGTTATTTGCATCAACTTTATAAAAAAAAAAAAAAAAAAGTTATTTGTCTTAAGTTGATTATTATCCTCATAAACCTCAAGGTCCAGATATTCAATTTTCAATTATTGTCATTAAGCCTATTTAAAAAAAAAAAACAACAACAACAAAAAACGATTCAATTCCACTAATGTGCCATCCCAGATAAAATGTAAATCATCAATATATGTACAAATTAGCATAGCTGGGAGTGAACATAGCCCCCATGACATTACTGTGGCACTGTAAATGAAATTGGGAGTTAAAAGGAAGTGATTATTATTTAAATCAAATTTATGCTACTAATTTAAAAAAAATCTATATGTTCAGATGAATTTTCTTGATGTTAGCTACCATTTTCTAGTTACGTTGCACCCCAGATTATGCGGAATAGAGGTGTACAGTGAGTACACGTCACTGGTCACCAAAAGAATGTATCCTTCCATGCCACATCTTTCAATTATCTAATAAAATCTGTGGTATCTTTTATATAAGATGGCATGGATTGAACTATGACTTAAAGATGCATATCAACTTGGACAAGTTTCCTGAAATAGAACCAGTCCTCGAAACGATAGGTCATCCAGAAGGATTGTTTTCATCCTTATTCACCATTGGCAAGGTATAGAATGTGGGTATTTGCGGATATTCATTCTTTAAAAATGTATATTCGTCATCATTTAATATACCCACATCCCTTCCCCTATCCAAAGGTGCATATAAAGATGTGTGCATAGCTAATGAAGGGCGCTTTTCCAATTACTTATATACTTTTGGATCTCACAGTTGTCGATAACATTCTTTTAGGTAGTCATCAGTATTGTATTTTGTACCACAATATTCCCACCTTCATCTGCGGGCTTGATCACTTTGTTATTATTTCTGAAACCCAATGCTTGCCTTTCATTATGTCTTAAATGATACGTTTCTTTTTCTAGTTTTTCTAAATCTTTAATAACAGATTTCTCAAAGGCATCTATTGCACCTGTGTGGTACATTTGGAAAAAAAAAAAAACATTAGATTTACTTCTTAATCCAGTATGTTTATCCTGTGGGGTAGTGACAACTTTTTTATTGATCTCAAAATATCGCCTAATGGTTAAAATCGTAGAACATTTTAAAACATCAACATGGCTGAGAATGAATTAAAATTCCTCTTAGGGGCAAATTGTAATCCTCTGTTTAAAATCATAATCAGTCTAATTATTATTAAGCTTATGTGCAGATAGATTAATTATTCCATGCATCTGGACATCCTTCCTCTTTTTTCTCTAGTGAGACTTGATTCCTTCCCTGCATCCTCTGGTTCTCATATTAAAATGTAATTTATTTTATACATTTTTTGTGAAGCAAAAAAGTAAGAACTTTACTAGTTCACTAGATCAAAATGCATATACTATATTTTCTGTATATTATTCTGAAATGCATACTCTGAAATCAATGCCTCTTTTCAGTGCATTTCCTGGCTTACCCTTGCAGTATGGGGCAGCCATCTTTGGTCAGTGTACTTATGAATCCTGAAATCAGGTACAGGTCATATCAACAATGCACTCTGGGACAGTGAATAAGTAGTGCTTCTGATAAGTCAGGAGATGTACTAAAAAGTTATTAAATTATATGTCTATGTGACAGAGTATGCTTTGACCATGCTTCAACTAGTGCAAGACTCAAAGCATTAATTCTATACATATATTCTATATTCCATCTACCCTTATCAAGTTTAGTGCTCTATTTTCCATTCTTGAGACTGTTCTTCAGTGGTATCAGTCGTTAATTCCTGGAACTCTAAATCGGACAAGTACAATCCGGCTGCTTGGTACACCTTACACCTATTGTGGCTCAGTTAGTAGAACTACTTGTTGGGAACTGGTGCTTTGCCAGAACCAGCCTGGAACTCTGCGCCAGATCTGAAAATGGCCACAACCCGGCTCATCTTCATTGATGATTACTCGGGCTGGGTACATCCAATCCAGTAGCTTTTTGTACATTTTACTTGTGGGAATTAGCCCTGCCCGATGATGTATAATTTGTTCATATACTGTTGGAGATAATGATGTTTTGGGGTTATTGTTGGAAATCCCCTCCCCCTTTGTGATTGTCCTCGTGTTTGTCTGTGTCCCAATAAAGTGTTGTTGTTTTACCCTTGACCAAGTATGATCTTGTGTCTGGGGAAAAAAGACCATAATCACTTCAGTGCTTCTTTTCCAGCGAGAGGGAACTTTGATAGAAGTACTCGAGCTTCATCACAATATAGTCATTCGAAAATAAATAATGCACACACATGCAATCTTTTATATTCAGTAACAATACAATTGACAGATTTCAATTAAGATAAATGTTTAATAGTTGAAACATTGACCTTAATAATTTTTATTAAGAACTATTTTGTAACATTTGTTTATTTAAACATGTTGTTCCTGTATATCAAACAAAATAACATTTTAAAATAAAATGTTTCCCTAACACTTTTAATACCAACAAGATTGTCTTAAAACACATACATCATTTGTTTGTCATTTAGTGGTTCCTAAATCCTTTGTTAGGAATATGAATAAGCTATTGAACTATATAACATGATATTTACACCAATGAATTAATTGGAATTACCAGAATACAGTACTCTTTTTTCCCAAACTAAATTTGGCTGCAAGAAAGATCAATACTAATTACAATAATTTATGTTCACTGTACTGAGAGATCCAGCAGGTTTACTGTATATATTTGTGTCTGATGTCTTAAATTACCACATTTTGATTATAGATTCATAATGCTCTAATTGAACATCAAATGTGGGCAGTAATCATTTAGTACTTGTATCTGTCTCATTGACAATAAATTGATATGCTGATCTTTGTCAAATCTATAAATCTAATGGGGGGAGGGCGGAGCCAGCAGCCTACTAGCAAGACAACAGCCGATATTGGCGAGCTACTCTGGAGGCTGCAATCCTCCTCAAGGCCTGTCATGGCGTCACTCTTTGGCAGCCCTTCCTGGTCCTTCCGTGAAACATCCCTTGCCAATTTCAAGGAGTAGACAACAGTCAGACTCGGTGCTGCTATACCTACTGTGAAGGCTGTGGATCCACTAGTCACAGAGGGGACACCGGACGACCTCTGTCACAATATTATAGAAAACAGTAATCTTCTTAAGGAGGAGATTAGTGGAGTGTCTGTGCGTTTCCACAATGCAGAACTTCTCACAGCTTCCCACAAGGTTTGCCTCACCAGTCTGCAGGGTGAGATAACAGCACTGAAACGCGAAGAGGCTCAAATTCTGAACTGCATGGCAGCAATTGAGGACCGCATGCCTGTAAAAATGTGAAAATGCGAGGCTTCGCTGACACCACCGCAGTAGCTGAAATTCCTCATCTAGTTAGGAGACTGCTCACTAGCCTCTTCTCAGCCAAACAGGCCAAAGCCCTGACATTCGACGGCTACTGACACAACAGGCAGGCGCATCGACTACCAGCAGAGATTTATGGGGATCTAATTTCCCATAACCTCCTTCTCCCCATCCACACTTATAAGTTCTGATATGACTACTATCCCAGCATAGTGGGTTATCTCCATACTATGTCAAGAGGCAAGGGACCCTAGCAACCCCTAATAGCCTACATTTGCTTTCTAGATAATTACTTCAGGGGCAGCAGGCTCCATAATTTTTATTTCTATTACTTATCGTTATACATAAAACCCTGATCCATATGAAAATGCTTTTATACAACCGCCATGCCACACCATTTCTGTACAACGTTTATGTATTTTTTTTTCTATGTGTAGCTTATGCTTACCAGTAAATTGAGAATAAAAGAAAGATTGATAAAAAAAAATTTTTTTTAAATCTACCAATCTATTTATATCTTTCTTTTAACACAGCTGAGTAATTCTTTATTGTCTGACTATCTGTGTTCATCAAGTATTTTTCAGGAAAACACGGTTGCTATACAGATCGGGCTTTCCAATATCTTTTTAAGCAAACTACTATCAATAATCCATGGTCAACTGTGCTTAAAATAAAATATACACTCCCCCCCCCCCCCCCCAAAAAAAAAAACCACAATACTTTTTAACAATTGAGCATTATTTATAAATACACAGTGATAACCAATCTTAAGGACAAATATAGCTAAATAAATGTTTCTTTGGTATTGAAAATGCTTTTCCTTTTAGAAATTGTTCACATTTCATCTTGTAAAAACTTGGAAGGACTTATACGACATGCATATATTTGACTGAACAAATACACTCTAGAAAATGAATTCTCCCGTCAGGGATGAGGTAACAGTTACTGACACATTAGTGCAGTACTTTTCAGTGTTATGTATAGATGCACCTACATTGTTCTTTGTTTTCTACATTCACTGTTGTTATATGTCTCTCTCCTTTCACAATACAGGAATTGTAGCAAAAATAGATATCAAAAATCTAGGTCAACCTAGTTACTTATAATGATGAACCTTTACACTGCAAATGTTGGTAGAACACACTACCCATTCAAAACATCCTAATCCAGCCAATAGTTACTTAGATTGTCAATGTCTATTATTAAGACATTTGATGAAAGGGGATCTTTAGGTAATGATTTAAGTCCTCTATATATCAGCACATGTAAACTATGTTGGTGATTTGAACAACAGTGCATTTTTAATCATAGGAACAAACACATTATTGACAAGTGTTTGTTTTGTCTCTGTATTCAAACAGCACAATGCAATAAAACATCAAACAATTAAAATGTACAACCTACTGAATATGCAAAAATGGCAGCTTTATAAGGTGGCAACCTTATTGTTCCAAGCTTAGCTTTTGTGCAGCAAAGTACCCCAGACCAGCTAGTAACTGATATAAAACTAATGTACCCAAAACTGCCCTGCAGTTTTATAAAAGAATATATTTCTTCAGAAGATAAAATCCCGTGATTCATTGTTTCAAAATCTAATGTCAATTAAAGACACCTCAGTCATTGCAGTGCTTACAGCTTGAGGGCAGTGTTTGTAGAGGTGAGTCCAAAGTTGGTTTTCTGTACTTTAATTTAATTGTGTGGTCTCTGCAATTTCATCATCTGTTTTCTGAAGCTTTTCATATTTTCTCTTGAAAAAACCAAGCTTTAAAAAAAAGAAAAATATAATTACTAGAATTCATACAGTTCAATTATTCAAGTGCATTGAAGTTTGTGTGAACAGGGACTGGATTTTCTGTAAATTGTAGGCTCAATGTGTTCCTCACAACACTAAATAAAACCTCTATACAACTGGCAGGAGTATAATTTACAAGTAGCTATTCATATGATGTGTTATTGGGTTCTTATGAAATGAGTATGGTTAGGCTAAATTGGTGGCACATTTTGCCTACTAAATAATTTTGGTTCTATTCACTAAACTAACTTTTAGTTACTAAGTTAGTTATTTGCTAAAGGTACATTTTCAGTTGGCTTTGTTTGTACGCTCAGTCCACCTAGGTAACTTAAATGTCCACCTTCTCTTAAAGGTCCTCTCAAAATTGTATCATCTGTGCTCTGTTTCTTGGAGGGACTTCTAACCTGGTACGGTTAGACTACAAGTTTTTCTTGTTTTGCTCTTAGAACTCTAAAGGGTTCAATAAACAGTAAAAAAATATATATGTCCAACAAACATCCTTTTGTTGTCTTCTTTAGAGTGGCATCCTCATTGAAGTGAATGCAAACATTACATTTGAAGAGCTGTAAGAAGCTTTAAGGGACACTCCAAACCCCTAAAGCATTTTAGCTTGCTGAAATGCTTTATGTGTAAAGAGTGTGTCCTCTTTTTTAAATTTTACAAAAAGTGCAGTTTTCAAAAGAAATTATTTTTTATAAATTAACCTTGTTCCACCCACCTGGCTTTCAAGTGGACAACCGGTCCTATTACTTCCTGGTTGTTTAGCTCTGTGGAGCTAAACTCAAGAGGCAGCAATTGCTCAGAGCCTTGCAAAGACAACTCATTGAGCAGCATTGGGAAGTCTGGGATTGGACAGCCACAGAAAGTCTAGGCGGGGTTAGAAGGGGAGGATTTGCAAATGCAGCAGACAAGAGAAGTGCAACTATTGCATGCTGTTTTTAGATGAAGCCTCAATGAAAAAAAAATGCACAATTAAATGCATGCATGATTTCATTGGGTAATATCTACTAGATAGTGAGTTTTGTTTACCCCCTTCAGGACGGAGTCAATAGTACACGTTCTGATCAAAACAAAACGTAAACAAAAACTGGAATTTGCGCTATATGTCTGTTCACCCGTAGTTCCCCTCTTTCATATTATATGCACCCACACTTATTATATATAATTTTGTTCAGGAGAAACAGGGCTTTCATTTTATATCAAATATTTATATATGAAACATAATTTATTATGAATAAAATTTAAAAAACTGTGAGAAATTTAATTTTTTTT
This sequence comes from Pelobates fuscus, assembly GCF_036172605.1. Classification (NCBI taxonomy): domain Eukaryota; kingdom Metazoa; phylum Chordata; class Amphibia; order Anura; family Pelobatidae; genus Pelobates; species Pelobates fuscus. Next base: position 82,557,860 of record NC_086321.1, on the reverse strand, counting down.
TAAAAAAATTTGTAGTTCTGCCTCACATTTTAGCTGTACGTGTCATAATACTGTTAGGTTTTACTGCAACAAAAAGCACATATTTGTAATCAGCGATGTCTCACGAGTACAACAGTACCCCCTATTAACAGGTTTTATGGTGTTTTGGAAAGTTACAGGGTCAAATATAGAACGTTCCATTTTCAAATTGAAATTTGCCAGATTAGTAATGTTACCTTTGAGACAGTGTGGTAGCCCAGGAATGAGAATTACCCCCATAATGGCATACCATTTGAAAAAGTAGACAACCCAAGGTATTGAACGTGGGGTATGTTTAGTCTTTTTTTAGTAGCCACTTAGTCACAAACACTGGCCAAAGTTAGCGTTCATATTTGTTTTTGTGTGAAAAAAGCAAAAAACTAATATTTGGCCAGTGTTTGTGACTAAGTGACTACTAAAAATGACTGGGCATACCCCATTTGCAATACCTTGGGTTGTCTACTTTTGCAAATGGTATGCCATCATGGGGGTAATTCTTATTCCTGGGCTACCATACGATCTCAAAGGCAACATAACTAATCTGGCAAATTTCAATGTCAAAAAAATGAAATGCAAGCCTTATATGTGACTCTCTAACTTTCCAAAACACCATAAAACCTGTACATGAGGGGTACTGTTATTCTCGGGAGACTTCACTAAACACAAATATTAGTGTTTTAAAACAGTAAAACATATTACAACAATAATATAGTCCATAAAAGTGCAGTTTGTTTGAAAAAAATGCAAAAAACTTCACTTTTACTTAAAATATCATTGTTTTAATAAAATTTACCAGTTTTAAACACTAATATTTGAGTTCAGCGAAGTCTCCCGAGTAAAACAGTACCCCCTATGTACAGGTTTTATGGTGTCTTGGAGAGTTACAGGGTCAAATATAGTGCTTGCAAATTAAATTTGCTGCACTTTCTCCCTGTGTTGTCAGGCATGTCAATCAAATTTTAATTAATCAAATGACTTAATTATGTTAAAAAATGACTTAAATATATACGTAGAATTTTAATATATATGCATTTATAGGTATTTAAATTCTACGTGCATACTAATGTAATCTTTTATGTAATTATATGTATTTATCTCTATATATATATATATTTGCGGTTATTTGCATTTTATATATAGATAGATATATATAGAATGTCATTCTAAGTGTATTAGGTTACCAATATATATATATTAATAGCAAAATACAGTTAGAATGAAATTACATATGCATATATAATTTATTTTACATTTTGTTTCAATATTTTATTTATTTATTTTATTATTTTATTTATTTATTATTGTAATTAGACATATTTAAATATAATATATGTGTATATATCTATTATATATATAATATATATACATATTATATATATGTAACGTCATTCTAAGTGTATTTTAATATTAATATATACTAATATTAATATTAAAATACACTTTGTATGACGTTACATATATATAATATGTATATATATTATATATATAATAAATATACATATTATATATATATATATATAAATACTTTTAATTTAATTTTACACATGTTTAATACATTTATTTTACTCTTCCTACCAGCAGGGGGACTGTCTAATATTTTAGACAGTCCCCCTGCAGGCAGATCCATAGCCAGCTATAGGGGGCCATGTGATCGCTCTTTGAGAGCGATCACATGGCCCCCGGGGGCCTCATTTTCCATGGGGGGGCTGCCTGGGCTGTCAGGCAGCCCCCCAGAAGAGGATCGCGGCGGAGGTAAGTAGCTGCGATCTTCTGGGGGCTTAAGCCGTTACGGCGTTCTATGCCGCCGCAACGGCTTTAAAGCCCTTTAAAGCCGCGACGGCATAGAACGCCGTAACGGCGTTAACGGGTTACTTATTTAGTTATTTATTTTGCATTTGGGCAGTGGAGTGCCTCTTTAACACCTTAAGGAGGGCGAGCATTCTATGCCGTCCTTTTTGGGGCAGTCCTAAATGCAGGCGGGCAACATAGAATGTCCCTGCCATCCTTCATACTTACCAGGTCCCCGACGATCCAACGCCGGCGGTCGCAATCCTGGGGTCGGAATGGGAGCTCAGGCAGACCCCCTCTGCCTGATCCACCCCCTCCCGGCCATGTGATCATGGGGTCCTCGCGATCACATGGCCGGAATAGGCGGCTTATGCTTTGCCTGCAGGGGACCGTTCTGAGCTATCAGGCAGTCCCCCTCATGCCTGTAAAAAGTTTTTTTGAAGTTATAAAACAGTTTTTAAATTAAATAAAAAGTACTTAGATAATATAGATATAAGTACTTTTTTATACACATACATACATCATTAATTATTATTATTATTATTATGTTATTATTTATATAGGGTGGACAGACAAACATGTAGTTGTAACCAGACAAGTTGGACACACAGGAACAGAAGGGTTGAGGGCCCTGCTCAATGAGCTTACATGCTAGAGGGATTGGGGTACAGTGACACAAAATGTAAGGATAGTATTAGACCAATGACAGGTGCAAGAGAGGAATCAGTCGAGAGCTATTAACAGTTTAATTGATACGCGTTTATGAAGAAGAAGTGGGTTTTTTATGATTTTTTTGAAGGAGTGAAGACTGGGTGAGCATTTAACAGAGGAGATCCACAGGTGGAGCCCTCTAGAAGTCTTGAAGGTGAACATCAGACGTGGGAGTACGGACAGAAGATAGACGTAAGTCTTTAGCAGAGCGTATGGGCCTAGACGGGACATACTTGTGTATTAGGTAGGATAGATAGGTGGGAGCAGCATTATGTAGAGATTTGAAAGCAAGAACCGGAATTTTAATTGAGCCTTATATCTTACAGGAAGCCAATGTAGGGACTGACAGAAGGGTGAGGCGTGGGAGGTGCGGGCGGACAGGAAGATGAGCCTCGCCGCCGCATTCATTATGGACTGTAACAGCACAAGTTGGGAGCACGTAAGACCACTGAGAAGCGGATTACCGTAGTCAAGGCGAGAAAGAACAGTGGAATGGACCAGCACCTTAGTCGCATCTGGCGTTAAAGGGACTCTCCAGTGCCAGGAATACAAACCCTTTTCCTGGCACTGCAGGTCTCCTCTCCCTCCCACCCCCCATCCCATGTTGCTGATGGGGTTAAAACCTCTTCAGTGACTTACCTGTATCCAGCGCCGATGTCCCTCGGCGCTGCATCAGGGTCCGCCCATGCTCCTACCCCGCCGACGTCATCCGGCAGAGGAGACCTATTGAGCATGCGCGGCCGCCGATGGGAGAGCCCTAATGCGCATGCATGGCAATGCCTCACACACGCATTAGACCTCCCCATAGGAAAGCATTGAATAATGCTTTCAATGCTTTCCTGTGGGGATTTCAGCGACGCTGGAGGTCCTCACATAGCGTGAGGACGTCCAGTGACGTTATAGCACACTTTTCATGTGCTATAAATACTGAAGTGCCCTCTAGTGGCTGTCTAGCAGACAGCCACTAGAGGAGGAGTTAACCCTGCAGGGTAATTATTGCAGTTTATGAAAACTGCAAGAATAACACTTGCAGGGTTAAGGGAAGTGGGAGTTGACACCCAGACCACTTCAATGGGCAGAAGTGGTCTAGGTGCCTGGAGTCTCCCTTTAAGTAGGGTCGAATGCGCGCAATGTTTTTAAGATGGAAGCGGCAGGATTTGGCGATAGACTAAACATGAGGTATGAAGGAGATGTCGGAGTCAAAGAGAACACCTAGGCAGCAAGCCTGCGTGGTGGAGCTGATGGTAGCACTGTTGACTTGGAGGGAGACAGACACAGGAGTAGCAACACTTGAGGGAGGAAAGACCTGAATTCCAGTTTTGGTCAAGTTGAGTTTAACCCCTTAAGGACACATGACATGTGTGGCATGTCATGATTCCCTTTTATTCCAGAAGTTTGGTCCTTAAGGAAGTGGACAGCCATCCAGTTATAAATAGCAGAGAGGCAGTCAGAGACACTAGTCAAGAGGAACGGGGAGAGATCAGGAGAGGACAGATAGATATGCATGTCATCCGCATAGAAATTATATTAGAAGCCAAAAGAGCTAATGAGTTTACCAAGGGAGGCAGTATAGATAGAGAACAGTAGGGGACCCAGGACTGAACCTTGGGGGACACCAACAGAGAGGAGTTGGGGAGAAGAAGCAGAACCCGAGAAAGAAACACTGAAAGAGCGCTGGGAGTGGTAGGAGGAGCACCAGGAGAGAGCAATATCTTGTAGACCAATACTGCGGAGGATGAGAAGAAGCTGTTGATGATGAACAGTGTCAAAAGCCATAGAAAGGTCATGGAGAATTAGCATAGAGTAGTGACCACCAGATTTTGCAGCGAGTAGTACTTTGGTCAGTGCCGTTTTTACAGAGTGCTTAGCGCGCAAACCAGACTGAAGTGGGACTAGCAGTGTATTTTAATATTAAAAATGTATAATTAAAAGTGTATTTTAATATTAACACACACATATATATATATATATATATATATATATATATATATATATATATATATAAAAAGAAAAAAAGAGAGAAACCTTGCACTCCTACTTACAATTTTAATGACCCGGTGCTCGATTGCACTTTTCAATATATATAAAGGGTAATCAGCACTCCCAGGTTTTGTAGAAAAACAAACTTCTTATTTATTCCGAATGTCAACGTTTCAGTTCCTCTGGGGAACTTTCATCAGGACAGCAAGGTTGTATATATATATATTTGTGCTCGGAATTTAATATGTAATGGATAATGTTAGAGATAAAAGATGGTTGTGGTGTGCCGAAACCAACGTCCAAGTGGGCCTGTAAATAAAAGAGGGCCCACCAAGGAGAATTGTATTTAAGAGTGCTGGTGGGTGGGGAACACTTGAACTCGGACATCAGAGGTGAGTAGGGGATGGGAGTTTAAGTAGGGGACTTACTCCTCCCACAAATTCAGGCCTAATGGCCTTTCTACTTGTGCTCGGAATTTAATATGTAATGGATAATGTCAGAGATAAAAGTTGGTTGTGGTGAGCCGAAACCAACATCCGAGTGGGCCTGTAAATAAAAGAGGGCAAAGAGAAGTTCGAAAATACACACTTTATTGCATTTGTTTACATTACTAAATTCCTGAAGGCTTGGCGAAGTTCTCTTTCTGGTCGTGGAATGTACATATTGTATATAGAGGACTTCCAGCGACTCAGTCTCTTTATGATGTGGACCAGGGTGTTAGTACTAGAAGCTGATGAAGCAGCTCCTATGCGAAAGGAATGCCCGGAGAATGAAGCTGGGTTGTAACCCAGTTTTCCCAATTGGATTCCAACATGCGTGGTGAATTTTGCTGTAGTGAGTGGGTGCCCTTGTAGTTGTAAGAGTGGTGAGTCTGGTAAGTGTGTGTTATGGGTTGACCGTAAGAGGTCTAGTGTCTTAACTGGAAACCAAGCATTGTCTGTTGGAAAGAGAGGAATGATAGTGGGGTGTAGGAACTGATTAGTTTTGGTAGATGGGATTGTGAGAATATAATAGCCGTCTACTTTAGTGAGTTGTGCGGTTTTAAGGCTGTGTGTGGTATCTCCTTGACAAACAACGGTAAATTCCCTAGGTCTTAGGAACCCATAAAAAGCTAAATAGATAGCTGATTTTATCACCAGGTTAGTGTTGGGATCGAAAGGGGATTCGTCGAGGAGGTTGCTAAGTAACCTAAAGATAGGCCCATCTATAGGTAGTCTGGTGGTGATAGGTGGAACTGAAACTTTAGAGATCCCCTTTAAAATTTTCTTGATGGGGTATGATGACAAAAAGGTGTGTTGTTAGGGAAATTTGTGAGGCTGTGATGCTGCACCCCTGTGAGGTATAATTTAATTGTATTGTGGGAAAGTTTTAAGTGTAAGTGGCAAAAGGAGGCAAAAGCCACCATAGTTTGGGTTGAGAAATCAGCTTGTAATCCGAATTCAGCTGTAAATTTATTGAAAATGGTAAGTGCCCTACTGTAGGTGATAGTAGTGTTTGGTGATAGTGCGTGGTGCGTAAGAGTCCTGGCATGGTGCATAAGTGTGTTCAATCCAAGATTAACTCGTGAAAACTCTGTGTTCTGGATGGTTGATGGTGGGCTGACGGGAGTGCCTGGAAAAACACCTGAAATTGAGATCGAGACAGAGAGTCAGCAGCCGTGTTGTGAATACCCGGGATGTGAACACAAATTAAGTGGAACTGAACGGTTGCTACCAACCAGGTCAGCTTGCGAATCAGCCGCATGATGGTAAGAGAGGAAGAGCGCCCTTTGTTAATGATATCACAAGCTGATGAATTGTCGGAATAGCATTTTATTGCCTTGCCGGACCAGAGGTGACCCCAAGTGTGTGCGGCCGCCAAGATGGGGTAAATTTCAAACAGAGCTGAAGTTTCTCTAAACCCCGGCAAGGCATCCGTCTCAGCTGGCCAGTGACCCCTAAACCAGTTATTACCGAATATAGCAGCGAAACCCGTGTTGGCTGCAGCGGCAGTGTAAATGCAGGGTGAGGAGTCGGAGAGAGGGGGAATAAACAGGGAGATACCGTTCCATTCAGTCAAGAACTTCCCCCACATGAGCAGGTCAGCTTTGGCGTGCTGGTCCAATGTGATTGGGCAGAAGTCCGGTACCCCGTGAAGCAGACAAAGGAGTCTGGACACAAAAGATCTACCCTGCGGAACGATGCGCATCGCGAAATTCACGGACCCCAATAAGGACTGAAGTTCTTTCCTGGTGCATATATCATTCCGCAGGAACATATCTATTTCCCCTCTCAGGCGAACCAGTTTTTCCGAGGGAAGGCTGGCGCGGAAGGTACCAGAGTCTAGCTCTATCCCCAAGAAAGTAAGTTTAGTGGTGGGGCCAATTGTTTTAGAGGGAGACAAAGGTACCCCAAGGGTGGAAAAAAGTGCAGAGGTGCTGAGGATATCGGTGGGTGTGCGGGTGCTTGGTTCTATTATGAGTCCAAGTAGTGAATGACGGCATGACACCTAATAATGTTCAGAAGCAGCCAGCATAGAGTTTCTGCGAAAATATCGAACAGTTTAGGGCTGCTTCTGGACCCAAAAGTGAGTCGCGTGGAAAAATAGTACCTGTTTCGCCATTTAACACCGTGCAAGTGCCAAAGTGATGGGTGCATGGGCAGTAATTTGAATGCGTTGGTAATGTCTGTTTTACTAAGCCATGCGTTGTTACCAGTTGAAATGATGGTTTGTATAGCGTCGTCTATTTTTACATATTGTAGTGAGAATTTGTCTGCGGGGATGAGTGCGTTGATGCTAGGAACAAAAGAAGAGTGCGGTGCCGATAAATCAATAATCATGCGCTTTTTATTTGAATATTTGTGTACCGCTATGCCAATAGGGTTAGTGTGCCAGGAGGAAAACGGCGAGGAGGTGAAGGGGCCGATCATGAAACCTTGTGCTATTTCTGTGGAGAGGAGAACATCCGTGGCCTCTGGGTCTAGGCAGGCTGATAGGAGGTTGGGGCATTCCAGTGTCCCTGAGGGAGTGGCCTCGAGACCCGTGAGAAAGCCCTGGGTGAATCCAGTTATCAAATACTCCACTATTAACGTCGGTTAGTCACTTGTTAGGGGACAACCTGGCCGGCACATGGTCTTAGTGTGTGCCCTGAAGCAGATAGAGCAGATGTGCAACAATCTACAGGCGCTGAAGCTGCATGAACCTGCATTGAAGTTGTTGCACACCTGCACTTTCCCTAAAAAGGAGATGGGGCTACCCAATTTATCCCGCTGTCCACCTTCCTGTTTAAGGTGAGGAGTGGAAGTGGATTGAGGGGTGGGAGTGGGGGTGCATGGACCAGCCATAGAAGGGCACAAATCGGCCAAGTGGATTGAGGAATTGCATATGGCACAGGACGGGAGCCTCAGACCAGCGAAGTGGCGACAGAATAGTTCTGTATCCATCTGACACCAGTTAATTCTTACATTAAACTGTTTCAGATGTGTCGCCGCTTTCGCTGATATCGATTTATGTTAATCATAAAAAGATGAGCCCCCGTACTTAATGCCCAAATCCACCACTTTATGGAGATAGAGGCCCAATTCCTCTCTCCTGTGGGTTTATACCGAGCAGATGACATCACGGTATATCCCAAAGGCCAAAACAAAATTGGGAATCGATAATTTTTTGTTGAGCCTTGGTTATCGCCAAAGTTATAAGCCCTGTTCTCCAGCACGTCTTGGGAGGCAATAAGCAATGACACCAGACACACGTCCTTCCCATCTAGGATATCTTTCCTAATGGAGTCTGGGACGGAGTGAGCTGGTGACACGAAAGGAGACGTGACTGGGGCAGGAGCTGGAGGGGGAAGTGTAGGGACGGGTGGTGGTGCCATAGGTACTGCCGGTGTGAGGGCAGAAGGGTCAGGAAGGTTACATGGGGAGGCTACGACACTTTCCACCTTGCTTAACCTGCTGTTTAGGGTCTGCAGGTTGGCCAGGATTGCTGCAAGGGTGTCCTGGGTGGCTGTGCCAGCGCCAGAAGGTTGACTTTGAGAGCTAGTGCCTGGCCTAGGCTCAGGGGCTTGGTTTGTCAAAAGTCTGTATAATTCCGCCTTTTGGGCCATAGCGGGAAAGGGGATGCCCCTAAGCCTAAGTTCAGTCGTAATTTTAGGTATAGTCCATGCTCTCAAAGACGTAGGGGTAGAAGGGGCGAGAGATACTCCTGGAGACTCTGGTCTGATAGGAGTGGATATTATATCCTCATCAGGCAATTCATCCATGGGAGATGTATCTTGCGACATTCTAGAATTGAATTAAATGAGTTTAATTTAGTAGGGGTGTATGAAAATTATTTCAAGGGGTGGGGGGGGAATTCCTCATGCGAACTGGACTGTAAGGTTACTGCCGAAGCGAAAAACGTAACTGGACTAGTGACGGATGAGGCCCTACTAATGCCAAGTGGCGGTGAGAGGCTCTATCTATGATTTGGGCGAAGTGAACTACGTTGCCACAGATGTGGTGGCGGGATGTTGGCCTCTCAATGACATTTAAAAGGTTCAAATGTGTGGCCGTGACAAGTGAGGCCCTGACTACGGTCCTGTAGAAGAGCGAATGAGGCGTTTAACTATGATTTGGGCGTAGGGCCATACCTCTGTGTTGAGGTTGGGAGATGGTTTGTAAATGCCTCGGTGAGCTAGGTCTGACGTCCAGACCCTGTGAGCCAGTTCACGTAACAGCTATGGGATAAATTGGCGAATTATGTGCTGGAAGGATACTAACCTTGATAGTGATTATACCCGTGGACTTGTCCTTCAAGTATATATGGAAGAGAGGTCCAGCGGTTGGTGATGTCGTAGCAGAAGCCTAAGGGGTTTGAGACAGATGTAGATCTGTGTGAGCGTGGCGAATGAGCGCAACATGAGTTAATGGGGGTATGGATGGGTGATACGAGAGTGGCAAAATGGACCATGAAGGCTGTCTGCGGCCTTGAAACGGAAACTGAAGTAAAATACTTAAGATTAAAGAAAACTATACCTGGATATAAGGTACAAGAACAAGGTTTTCTCCGATTTAGACGAGGCAAAGCTGTTGATGCTATCATAGTAGAAACCTAAGGGTTTGAGACAGATGTAAATCTGAGTGGGCGTAACGTATGAGCGCAGCATGAGTTGACAAATGTAAAATGCTGGCTGTCTGATTTTTTTAAAATAATTTAAATATAAAAAGCGCTAATTGAGTGGCTCTATAGGCAAAAACGGGGTATAAGGGAAAATTACTCTCAAGTAACAGTCCTAAATATACCTCGTGCAAATGTATACTCCCAAGATACAATTATATAAATGCAGCTGCACACCTGTGAGTACCCAAACCCACACCAATAAACAAACAAAAATACTTATGAAGGTGGAGCGCAACGTTAAATCCACATCCCCTTAGGGTCCTTTAAGTGGTCTCAGCTCAGATGAGTATATGGAAAAAAATATAAAGTGCATATAATAGTGAAGCACAGTTTCAATCAGTTACACAAATTTATTTATAATACTCTAGACATCCAACACTCCTAACGCTGTAGAAATAGATAAAAATCTAATTCAGATAAAGTGCATAAGTCAGACAATACATACATGCATATAAAATAATAAACAATTTAAATGATAAGCCTCTTACGAGATAAAAGAAAGTGAGTGTCTGCAGACTCAGCTGCTACTCACAAACGCTTGTGCATTAGCCTGTGCCCAGGTATGTTGTTAAATCAGCTGCCGGTCTCTCCTCTGTCCTCCACGGATATTGTCGGGGAAGACGGACCTCTGAAAAAGTCTGGGCAACAGATGGGGTTCTTCGAGCTTCCCGGGTGCTCCGCCCCCTTTGCGTCAATACGTTGGTACGTAACGAACGTGCGTGGCGTGCGTCACTGCGTCATCTACGCGTTTCGCCGAAGCTTCCTCAGGACGTAAAGCAGTGATGCCGTCTTGTTTGAATAGTCCAGTATGCTTTAAATACTGGACTATTCAAACAAGACGGCATCACTGCTTTACGTCCTGAGGAAGCTTCGGCGAAACGCGTAGACGACGCAGTGACGCACGCCACGCACGTTCGTTACGTACCAACGTATTGACGCAAAGGGGGCGGAGCACCCGGGAAGCTCGAAGAACCCCATCTGTTGCCCAGACTTTTTCAGAGGTCCGTCTTCCCCGACAATATCCGTGGAGGACAGAGGAGAGACCGGCAGCTGATTTAACAACATACCTGGGCACAGGCTAATGCACAAGCGTTTGTGAGTAGCAGCTGAGTCTGCAGACACTCACTTTCTTTTATCTCGTAAGAGGCTTATCATTTAAATTGTTTATTATTTTATATGCATGTATGTATTGTCTGACTTATGCACTTTATCTGAATTAGATTTTTATCTATTTCTACAGCGTTAGGAGTGTTGGATGTCTAGAGTATTATAAATAAATTTGTGTAACTGATTGAAACTGTGCTTCACTATTATATGCACTTTATATTTTTTTCCATATACTCATCTGAGCTGAGACCACTTAAAGGACCCTAAGGGGATGTGGATTTAACGTTGCGCTCCACCTTCATAAGTATTTTTGTCTGATTTTTTTGCCAAACAGAAACTAAAGTAAAATAAATACTATACCTGGATTAAGGAACAAAACTCAGGGTTTTGCACAATAGAAGGAGCAAAACGTTTGTGCTATTGTAGAAAATAAACCTGGATTTAAAGGACAAGAGCCCAGGTTTCCTCAATTTAGCCGAAATATATGACAAAAGTAAGATCTGTGGAGATTTAAAGAAAGATTCTTAACAGGGCTGTGATTAATTTGCATGTAAAGGCATAGTATAATATTATTTGAATAGTGATTTTTGTGGCAACACTTCCAAGTAAGTATGATAGTAGCTGCTGCTAGAGTTTAGTGCAGGGAAGCTACATATTTATACAGAATAACCAGAAAATACCATAGAAAACCACTAGGTGGCGATAACAGCCAAACTGGGTATGTGAACTGATGCAGGAGAATACAATGGAAAGTATGAATGAACTTTTGGCATCCCTTTCCCACATAGTATGTAAGTATAGCCTTTGTACCAGACGGGTGAACGAAAGAGGCGCCTATATGCCGACGTGAGGGGTCCGTGGGTGGTCCCCGGTAGTAATTGCCGATATGTGCGTTCTGGGCCCCCCCCCCCCTCTTGAGACCACAGTGCGGTGAGGTGGGGACCGGAATGTAACTCTAAAACTCACGGTTAGCTAGCTGGCAAGCCGAACCGCCGAAGTACCGGAGGATTTCAGCCATGCAGCCAAAACCCAAGACGCCCGAACTGGAAGTGACGCGAACCTGACGACACGCGTACCGGAAGTAGATCAAGAAACACTTGAACTCGAACGTCAGAGGTGAGTAGGGGATGGGAGTTTAAGTAGGGGACTTACTCCTCCCACAAATTCTACATATATATATGTTAATATTAAAATACACCTGGAATGACGTTAATTTTATGTTAATTTTATATATATAATTATATAAAATAAAAATCAATAAATAAATTGAAGAAAATTTAAAATAAATTTAAAACAAATTATATACTGGTTTTAATTTGTTCCAACTGAATTTTGGTATTAATATACATATATATAAAATTCAAAATACATTTAGAATGACGTATAAATACATGTATCTATCTATCTATCTATCTATATATATATATATATATATATATATATATATATATATATACACATATATATTTAAATTCTACAAATATATTTATATAATATTTTTACATACTTAAGTCATTTTATTAATTACAATCTAAAGGGACCTGCCCAACAACTCAAGGCAGAAAGTCCAGATAATTTAGCGCGCAAGCCCTATATTTAATCCTGTAACTTTCCAGGACACCATAAAACCTGTACAATGGGGGTTACTGTTTTACAAGGAAGACTTTGCTGAATACAAATATTAGTGTTTAAAAACAGTAAAACATATCACAACGATGATGTCGTCAGTAAAAATTCAGTTTTTTACATTTTTCACACACAAATTATACTTTCACTGATGATATAATTGTTGTGATACATTTTACTATTTTTAAATATTATATAATACTATTATATATTATTATTCTAATATTTGTGTCCCGCAAAGTCTCCCGAGTATAACAGTACCCCCCATGTACAGGTTTTATGGTGTTTTCAAAGGTTACAGCGTCAAATATAAGGCTTGAATTTTCTTTTTTTCACATTGAAATTTGCCAGATTGGTTATATTACCTTTGAAACTGTATAATAGCCCAGCAATGAGATTTACCCCCATGATGGCATACCATTTGAAAAAGTAGACAACCCAAGGTATTGCAAATGGGGTATGTCCAGTCGTTTTTAGGAGCCACTAGTAGTCACAAATACTGGCCAAAATTGGCGTTTTAGCATTTAATTTCGTTTTTTGCATTTTTCACACAACAAATATGAATGCTAACTTTGGCCAGTCATTGTGACTAAGTGGCTACTAAAAAGACTGGACATACCCCATTTGTAATACATTGGGTTGTCTACTTTTGCAAATGGTATGGCATCATGGGGGTAAATCTCATTTCTGGGTTACCATTTGGTCTCAAAGGCAAGATAACCAGTCTGGAAAATTTCAATGTGTATAAACTGAAAAATGTAATGTGCTATATTTAACCTTTTAACTTTCCAAAAAAAAACATAAAATCTGTACATTGGGGGTACTGTTTTACTCACGAGACATCACTGAATACAAATATGTGTACTTTATTGCAGTAACAGCTAACAGTATTGTGACATTCACAGTAAATTGCCATGCAGTACTAAAAAAAATAACAACATTTCTTAATTTCTCAATTTTTTAAATATTTTATTCATATTAAGTTATGTTCAATATATAAATATTTGATGTGTCATGAAAGCCCTGTTTCTCCTGAACAAAATTATATATGTGTGTATAAATGTGGGTGCATTTACTATAAAAGAGGTGAATTATGCCTGAACAGACATATAGCGCAAATTCAAGGTTTGGTTTACGTTTTGTTTTGATTACAACTTGTACAATTGCCACAGTCCTTAAGGGGTTAAGATATATTCAGCTCAAGTACTGCTCATTAGCACTTTGGAATTAGAATGACCTAATGTAGCAGGAAAACCCATGGGTTTCATAAATAAAACTCAGAACATGTTGTAATGTATGATTCACTTTAAAGATATACATTTCTGATACCTTCCACAGCAAAGCAACCAGTGCAGCAAGTAACAGCAGTCCGGCAATGGCACTTCCGATCACAACCCCAATAGGTACTTCAGATTTTTCTCCTGGTTTTATTATTGTTAGTGGAATCTACAACATAGCATACTGTAAGCCAAGTGTGAATAAAACCGGTAACATATTTCTTGAGAATAGTGTATGTGCTAATATCACTGAATTATTATCTCTTTTTCCAAATAGTTTTTAGTAAATAATTTTCAAAAAAAATATAACATTCATGATAAAGAACAATAATAAGAAATAACGGGCTAACAGAAAAAAAAATTAAAAGGGGTAAGCGTAAAAAAGGGGCTATCCATCCACATATACATTTTTTCACATAAATGTATCCTCTCATATTCTTATAGTATACAATGTTTATGACCTTAAAAGAAGACTGGTAGGGCATACTAAGAAGCTAGTGAATATATAACAGGTTTATTTACCAAAGTGAGAATTTAAAGTGAATTTCAAATTTTAGGTAAAAATTGCCAAATCTGGAAATTTCTCTATCGGCTATGCATTTACCTCAACTACCCTGGCCTTAAATTTTATTATTCTTATATGAACCTTTCCTGGTTTCATACTGTGCTATTATTATTAATAATAATAATAATTATTATTATTAACAGTAATATTAACAGTAATAGTGGTGCAATGGAGAACTGCTGAATGTTTGGGATAGGGCCGGGGTTTGGGGTTATGTAAACTCACATAATTTAAAAATATATATATTACAGTGAATTCTTAATTCTTTAATTCATTTACTCTTCTAATCATAGAAGTGAGACCTTTCACTCTTTTTCTATACAGTTTTATACTACTCAGTTGGTCCTGCTTAAAGGGACCCTCCAGGCACCCAGACCACTTCTGCCTATTGGAGTGGTCTGGGTGCCAACTCCCACTACTCTTAACCCTGCAAGTGTAATTATTGCAGTTTTTTTATAAACTGGAATAATTACCTTGCAGGGTTAACTCCATCTCTAGTGGCTGTCTGCTAGACAGCCACTAGAGGGCAATTCCGTGTCCCTAGCACAGGAGGACGCTGTGTGAGGACTTCCAGCGTCGCTGATTTCCCCATAGGAAAGCATTGAAAAGCATTAGGTCTCCCCGGCCCACTGGCCGACACAATCACTGGGAGGAGCGGCGGCGGAGGGAGAAGCAGCGATGTGGGACATCGTCGCTGCTTCTGGTAAGTTACTGAAGGGGTTTTTACCCCTTCAACAACCGGGGATTGGGGGTGGGGAGGGAGAGGGGACCTGCAGTGCCAGGAAAACTGATTGTTTTCCTGGCACTGGAGTTTCCCTTTAATGTCAGTGCATTGCGCAATGTATTGTAGGTGAGACACGAGAATAAAATATTAATAATGGCGGCTCAAACCTGTAACATGGACTGAAGCAGGAATAAAGAAATAATACACATTTCAGTTTGCTGTCATACAAAAAAGTGAAGATACAGCGCACTCCCTATCTACTAAACAGCCACTTTGGTGCAGATTTTATACGTTTTATTAAAAACACCTAATCTAGGCAAAAAATAATAGGGATTTAGTTACATTATATGATCATACATTGGATAAGCCTACCACAACGTCAATGTACCCCATCTTTGGCAGGTCCTACTCTAACTGCCAACTGTCTGCTAAATGAGCTACTCACTTGGGGAAATCCTTCCTTCTTGAGTTCTCTGCAGTACAGGGACAAATAGCACCCACTTTAAGCATGTTCTGGTGGTGAGTGCAACCAACCCCCTGTTTTTTCATATATACATGCAGTCAAAACATTTATTTTATCTCAATCATAAACATTTAATAAATTCTACATCTGAAATAAAAATTATTTAAAGAGGCAGTCTAAACATTATACCCTATAACATGCAGTTAAATGTGAGCACTGTATCTTGGTTGTGGGCCAAACCATTTTTAAAACAGTAAGGTCAAAATCAAGGGTCCCTGAAGCACCTCAATACTGACACCTTCTTGCTTATTGCTAATGCTGAAGTGTTCAGCCTGGTAAAGGGTATTTAAATCTGGGCAAATGTAATATTATTATTGTTATGCAAGCCAAGGGCAGGGTTGTGGGTGTATCGAGAAGCCCCAGATTCAGTCAAGACAGTTTGACCCACATGAGAAGAATGTAGTGGTTATTTTGCTTTAACAACCCCTTAAAACATGACATAATAATGCATTCTGTTAGAATGAAACAGGAAATGTCAATAAAAACTAAGTGTATGAATATAAATTATTAATTCTTACTGTTAAATTGTCATTGCTGGTCACAAATATTTCTGAGTTGAAAGTTTCGATTTTGGCACTTGCAACCAGCTCTAAAGCCTGGAAAGAAGACTAAAGACAAACAGAAAGTAAATTAACATCCTTAATAATAATGGTAATATTAATTTCAAATATATTAGTACATTAACAAAAACATTGTTTGAATTAGACTTTTTTTTATTAATGTTGCTGTTTCTAATGCTTATGCATTAACAGACATTTCATCACATCTATTCTTTTTGTATACATCATTTGAAATATACAGCATATAATAAAATTAAAATCTCCCGCAGAACGCGCTAATCTCATGTATAGCAAGTTCTAATTTCTGGATCATGAAATAACGAGTTCAATCAAATACTTACAGCTGCAAATGTGCCGTTCCAGATTCTGGTAGATATATTGACAAAGTAGTCTTCCCTGAGTTGTAGATCTTTAAGTGAGCATTTAATCGTTGTACATTTGGCAGTTTTACAATTCTTTAAGGAAAAGCAAAATTATTATTACTTAAATAGCATACACTGGAGATATTTAGTATACAATTCAAAATAAACCATTATATTTGCCATTTATTGAGCCTTGCACTCCTGTCAATCATCTGTTTTAACCCCTTAAGGACACATGCCATGTGTGACATGTCATGATTCCCTTTTATTCCAGAAGTTTGGTCCTTAAGGAGTACTTGGCACTCTACTTATATCTTTAGAAATTAGAATATTGTACAATTAATACATTGTGAAGATATATAAATACATGGTAGCTTAGGCGAGTATGAAGCAGGGACAGGAAGAATTATTTTGCGGGGTTGTTACGACAGCCAATCATGTCACCAGCCTCAAATGGGGAGTACCATGCATGCGCACATTCACAACAATATGAAACAGTACTCTGGACACCAGAAGCTCTCCTTGGCCAACTCCTAGAGAACTACTGAACGACTTGCATTTGGGTGGAAATGTCTGAAAGTGGGATACGAGGGAAAACCTGGAATGTTGAAATAGTGACACAAAATCAGGACTGTCCAACCAGAATTGGGACAGTTGGCAAATATGAAAGTAAAAAAAAGTCCTTATTCTCTGAATATGCAGTAACACACAAACAAGAGAGAATTAAACATCCAATGATAAAACTAATTTTTGAGAGTAATAACATCACTTATTTTTCTATAAAAAAATGAAAGGTTTTCCACTAAACAACACGTTTTAATGACTTGAGAATTTACATTCAGAACTAAAAAGGCTGAGTCTTACCAATTCTTGTACATTCCTAAGGTTCTCTTCTTTGAACGATGGTGAATGTGATTGTTTTCCTAATTGCAGTGGATTTACTGGAGCATTGCACGTAACTCCATTATCCTTCGAAATAAATGAAGAAACAATTGTTAATATTTTCCACTGTGGTCCTTTCCAGCTGAAATTACCTCTTTAACTATGAAGCCCTTGCTTGTCCAAGAGATTCTACAGAAGCATATGTGCTGCCCAGTCAGTTCTACAAGCTGTTAGAAATTAATCCAATTTCTGTGATTTGATCTCTTTCACAGCACACCATAATCACAAAATGTTCCAACATATTTTCTCAAGAAGGTAACTGGAAATATGTGTGATTGAACATTAAGTGCTTGGTGGAATTTACAGCGGAAAAGGTCAATGATTCTACCAGCATAGTTCTCATATTTATCCATATGCCCAACAATGCCTTGCAATCCAGAATAGAGATTTTTGCATCCCTTGGTTTTCTACCAAGACCTACTAAGTATTTCTGACACTGATTTAGAATTAGAACACAAAGTTAACCCATGCCTAGAGCAATAAACAGTTGAAGCTGACCTGCTAATTCAATTCAAATCAAATCACTATTTAGTTAATAGATCACTTTTAAAGTTATTCACTAAACTGTGAATTATCAACAATGTGTTGTGGAATTTAATATTTACGCTAAAATAGTTAAAATGGAAAAAATCTCCATGTTAGCCGTTTCCAGTTTAGCTATTTTCTGCTTAAAGTTGCACATTATTGTTGAAATTCAGACAAATCACAGTTTAAGGAATAACATTGTCTTTTTTTCGATTTTTAAAAATTCCTTATAATTTTTACCTTATAACAAAAAAATGAAACCCACATTCTATAAGCACAATCAATGATATACTAAAAAATAAGAAGAATTATACAAAGAATTATATACAAAAAGGAACACGGCGTTCCTAACACTAATACGTCTAATCCGCCATTTAGGTCGTATGCGCTAATTGTATAATTTATCACAGTGGTAAAGTATATAATTATATATTGATGTGCTATTAAATAGTTAACATTCTCCAATGCATACAGCATACAGCATTGCCCATGATGCTGGGCCCATGGGTTTTACAGGATGTTTACCCCACTCCCCACATTCCCCAGTTATTTGATTGGCTCTGATTTGGAGCACTTTGTTGCCAGTGCAACTCCTGGTCTCATTTGGGGGTAAAGGGAGATAACGGTGCAAATGCTGAACATATTGTACCTGACTGGTCTGAACGCCTGTGATGTACATTAGCGGATTGTCCCCCTTCGTAAACTCTGGTATACTGATGGTTATAAATGCTCCACTAACTGGAATCGTTCCAGTACGGACCTGGAGAAAATATATGTACATGATTCAGAAATTAGTAAACAGATTGAACATATTAAAGGAAGACAAATCCTCTTTGGTAGATATATAGAAACTAGTAAGTTCTGAAAAGTGGTGCAATGTTGTAAAATGGGAGAAGTCACCAATGGAATCTACCTGCTGGTTCCACTGAAATTCAGGATGATTTTTATAACACGACAGAGTAAAATGATGAGTAGTATGGTGCTATTCTTTGCACAATCACTCACCAAATAAAAATGTTGGAACAACTAGCTTCATACTTTAGGGTTAAATGCATTTAATTATTAACTTTGTCTATTTTAATCTAATTTTACAATTTCATTTAATTTAATTTTACAATTTCCTCAAGTTGTGAAATCACAGTGAAGCACAGAAGTGCGTTATGCAGTAACACGTGTTCTTTCAATTAAAAGATTTAACGATTATTTGGATTCTGACTATTATGTCCAATACAACCATACCTTAGTGAACTGGCTTTTAGTGCTGCTAGTTTTTTATGCAATAAAATTTGTGTTGTTTTAGTTTCCTATCCATTTAGCCAAACTGAAACTTATACCAAGTGCTATTTTATTTTATATGACGCTCCAAAGAGGTGACCTCATCTTCAAATAGTTCACCTTATATTTTTACTTATCTTTAACTGTTTTAAGTTTATTTTTTCATGTTAATTATTTTTAGATGTATTTCATCATTCAGGTTTATCTTCATTTTTTTTTTGGAAACTTTAATAATATTATAATACATTTTAGGACTTTTCTTTCAGAACATTGCTACAGCAACCCCCCATATTTCCCACCATGGCAATCAAAGGGTTTTAGACAGCCTACTAGACCGATGTTTTTATATTATTATTATTGCATACAATAATAACTTAAATAAGACAATTATGATAGTCTCTCAGCCATTCAATAAAATGGTAATTGTAGAGATTTGACAAGGAATTTGCATATTAGAGGTTAAAATAGATGAGCTGGAATAGCTGAGTTAAATAGTTCATTATTTTATTTTTTCAGTTTGGCTATTTTAATCCATATTTTATTATTTATTTTTTTATTATATAATTGATTTGTACTAGTACTCTGCTTGGTATTGAAGCGTGTCAGTAAATGCTATAGGAGCAAACTTGTGGGCAATAATTATTTCCACCACCAGATGTCATGACTCTCAAGTCAAAATGAGTCCTTATTAAAGATGGTGCAAAACTGAAGACTTCATTTGCGTGAAAATCAATAGGGTATCCTCACCATAGGATGTTTAAAACACTTATTTGCAAGTCATCTTTTCTCTTTTGCTTTAATGGTAGAATTGTATTTATATTTTGGCCTAAAATTTGAAATTTGCTGTGAAAATAAGATGAACAATTCATACTTGCATAAATAACCCTGTTGTATATGAGAACAAAACAATCCTACTTAATAATTCAATTCTCATTTAAACAATATAAGTGAATTCACTGACCTTCAGTGTAAAGTTGAATTCTGGACCGATTTCATCAAAATTCGTAACCACAGAAAACACACTAGCATCCGGAAATACTTCGTAAAAGTTTATGTCGGTAGTCCTAGTAATTAATCATAGAATAATGAATATATATATATATATATATATATATATATATATATATATATATATATATATATATATATGTATATATATATATATATATATATATATATATATATATATATATATATATAAAATGCTTTCAGTACACAATTTGCAATGTTAAACAGTTGTGAGAAAAATTCTCTTTTGCAGTGAATGAATAATTGGAAAAATATAGACTGTTTCCATATTGTCACCCCAAAAAAAATCTGTGTCATAGGCTTGCTTTAATCCCAGTCTGGCATTACAGTGACTAGGTGCCCAGGATATGACATTATATCTTCTCACGCAGTACACGTTTTGACTAGTCATCCTGTCATTTACATCTATTTGAAACATGTATCTTATATACTTAATTTATTGAACTTTGAGGCACAACAAAATCAATATTGTATCATCTGTTTCTCGATTTTTTATAGCCATAGTGTGCTTGAGTATCATGGGTACTGTACTTGAATGTCTGCAAGACTCCATTTTGTGCACATACTCTTGATCTACAGTATATCACGTAATTAGAGAAACAGCTAGACTATATTTTTTTTTTCCAGAACATAACGCTTTATGAGTGGAGATTATGATATCAGTTCCTATTTTTTCTCTTTATGGAATTAATTGCTTTTTTAAACATGCCATACATTATTTAAAGTTTTAAAAGGAGGAAGCTGTTTAATATTAGTTGAAGAAGACAAATTAAAATAGAAAATCATGATACTAAGTACATTTTATTTATTTATTTTATAAAATTGAAGAATACACCAATAATTCTTATGTTTGCAGATACTAACATTATAACATTAATATAAATAGATAACAGGGAAAGTAAACAACAGAAATTATTTATCACTGATATTTTCATACTTAATTTATATTTTGTCCTTGACAAATTTGAAAGGGGGTTTGAGGAAGAAATTGAATAATCTAGACTCTAGGTTGATGGAGATATGTTTTACTTTTTTTACCTGTGGTACCATCTTTGGTCATTAGGGGTCTCTAGACTTGATATATTCAGTGTTCACATATTAGCATAAAACTGTTCTGAATGTTATTATTATTATTGTTTTTATTATGGGGGTCAACATTATGCATTATTAAACAAAGCCAGTAATGTCCTAAAATAGAACCAATGGCAAAATGGCTTTATATTTATTCTAAAGCGTCTATTATTTAAATTTTCATTTTCTAAAACTTTCATGCCATACCTAAATATGTACCATAGGCAATTACAGTAACTCAAAAAGAGATGCAGCGGCTACCCACAAAACATAGGGGGTGGCCACAGAATCTCCCCTCCAATGTGGAGGATGGTCACCTAAACTGTGCTCCCTAGAAGAGGGTAACCCTGAAATAACCAAATAGAAATAGAAAGAATTCCAGTACACTCCCCTAATAGGGAGAGTAATGGGAGGAAACATAGTAAGGTATAACAATAGCAACAACAACAAAAAAAACACCCTATCGTTTATTAGAAACTAGTAAAAGGAAATAGACAAGCAATAGCTCAACATTAAAGGGACACTATAGGCACCCACACCACTTCAGTTCATTGAAGTGATCTGGGTGCAGTGTCCCTATTGCACTTAGTGCAGACAGCCACTGCAGGTGCTTCCTGGATATCAACAGACTTTTGGTATGGTAACAGACGCTGTACGTCCTCACGCTCTGCATGAGGGCATCCAGCATCAGCTATTTCCCCAAAGGAAAGCATTGATTCATGCACATTAGCGCCCCCTAGTCAGTAACGTTGGAAGAGGCGGAGCCGCAAGCATGTAATAAATAGGGGGGAGGCAGAGGGAGCTATAGTGTCTGGAATACCGCTTTGCATTCTTGAAACTATAGTATCCATTTAAGTGATAATCTAATTGTATCCACCTTTGCTTCCTTGGATACAATTAGAGTATCACTTAATGTTAAGCTATCTCTTACCTATTTTTCTTTACTAGCTTCTAATAAAAGATAGGGTTTTTTTTTTGCTATTTTTCTACCTTACTATGTCCCCGCCCCCACCCCCCATGTCTCTATCTTTTAGAGAGTGCATTGGGATTCTTTCTATTTCTATGTACAATAAACAATATCCGTTACTGCGACTAATCAGACCAAGGAAGTGCCTACGTATGTATAGTGAGGTCAAACATTACTGACACAAATGCACACCGAGAGCAGACCTTTTTACTCTGGTTAGGATTATGCAACAAGGTGTAAAATTGCTACCTCATCCTCTGTATTCATTTTATACATGTACTCACTTCAAGTCAAGATGGAACCTTCCACCCGTTATAACTATATCCAAAGTTAAAGCTTGCCATGAAGACTATTATATGTGTTCTATTGATAAATTGTATATTTAAGACAATTACTGTAGTTTAGCATTAATAGAAACCTATTCGTTTCAAAGTAAGCAAGCAGCTTTTTCCCACAGAACTCCACAGAAAGGGGAATAACCTCCAAAAACATTGAATACTTCATCATTTTAAAAGCTCTTATTAATGTTTCACGATCCTAACGGAGTTCATTTTTAATCCTCTGTAATTTCCAGTTTAGTAAACAGAGCTGAAAATTAAAGGTTGGTATAGAATAAAAGCCCAAATCAGCTATTTTACAAATGACAATGCTGGCATAAATGTTTAGTTTCTTTGTCAAGCCTTTATTTTTCCCAGTTCTATTTGGTAAACCCTTTTGATAAGTAGTTACATTTCTAAGTGGTGAAAACTATCCCCAGAAGAGTACACAATTCAAATGCATTGTCACAGCAAAGATAGACTGAGCTATACTTCACCTTGTAAAGTGGATCTCTGAATCGTACTGCACTGGGATAGATATGTTGACCGCATTGTCTCCTTCATAGATTTCCTTACTTTCACTGAAACAAAAATACTGGCTTCTTTAGTTATATGCAAATATACAGTGCAATGCAGAATATTCAGATTTCTCTACATTTCTCTTATCAACTGACAATCAATGGCGACTTAAAAATGTTGTTCGATCGAAAATGTTTTTAGAAACTAACACTCAAAATCAGCTACTGTATTTCAATGCTTTACATTGCATTGGAAAAATGATTCCAGGAAAAATTTTTTGAATATGCCATGGTGTAAGTAAGTAACCCAACCGCACTCAGTAATATTTGATAGAAATGTAAATACAACCGCGATTACGGAGCAATTACCATGTAAACCAACAGCATTTCACATTTTGTAGTTGACATAGCACCTAATTTGCCAACCGCTATGTTTAAAGATACACTCTAGGTTGAAGGAGACAAACATTTTCTTAATGTATTGCTTAATGCCCCTTCTCCCCTTGCTCCTTTTGCAGGGTCTCATATTATGCTCCTTACTCTCTTTCGACTTCCCCTCTGCATGAATTTCACACTTATTGTACATATGTATTATCGTCAATATCGAGTCGTTATGACTGTTAATAAACATGACAGATTTACATATCTTTATATTATATTGTCAATATTATTTTGGAAAAAGTATCATTAAAATAAAAAGATATCTTTGAAGCTCCTGCATTCATAGGCTCCTGCCTATCCCCACGTTTTTGTATTAGTATTTGCTATTTTAAGATAAGTGTCATGAATTAGTATTTGTAATTTTAAGATACGGTAAGTAAAAACATACCTTGAAGCCTTGAAGTATATAAATGCTTTGTTCTGAAGATATTTCAGGTTAAAATCAAACCCAATGTCAAACGTGACCTACACAAATAAACAAATATTTTTATTATTTTTATTATACATGCTATTAAACTTAAATGTCTAACATGTCCCATAGATATTTCATTGAAAAAGAAGAATGGTTGTTAATGCAACGTTTGCCCCAATAGGTCTAGAAGTAGGACATATCATGACCTACAAAGTACTATCAATGAAAATGTAACCACCAAGAACAATCCAAATTCTAACCAATATGGTTCCCAGAAAAATGAAACAGTTAAAAATGTTTGCCATTTATATGTGTTTTAAAATATTCCCCAACACAATTAATTATTTGCTACATTACTTAAATTCCCTTTAAAGGGACACAATAGGTACCCAGACCACTTCAGCTCATTAATGGGTACAGTGAGAATCTTTATAGAAACTGCAATGTATCCATTGCAGGGCTTAGAATGGCTCTAGTGGCTTTCTTCCAGACAACCACAAGTGGTGCTTTCTCGATTCACATGGAGTTTAACTCCGTGAAAAGATGCTGGATGTCCTTAGGCTATGCATGAGGAACTCCAGTATCTTTAAATAGGGGAATACCGATCCAGAGGTCACTCTGCACTGGAATCGGGTATGTGAAAGATTTGTAATCTTTTCTTGATAGGGGTGGGACCAGGAAGGAGTGGAGGAACAGAGGGTGTTCCTTTAATGAACGTAGTGGCAATGGGGCAATTGTATACTCCAGGGCTATTTGAATAATGGTAAATAAACACTTCTGTCACATTTGCAAAAACTAAATTATAAACATAATAATTATTGAATAAAATAAAACTTACCTTTTGATCTTTTTTTAAAAAAGGGAAGCCCACCAAACAGCTGACTGAGTTGTGTACAGAACCAACTTGGCATAATACTTCTGTTCCATCACTCTGCAATGTGATCAAGGCATAATCAACATAGGTCCTAAATAATTGGCAAGCGTCAAACATTTTCTTTTATAATGGACGCTTACAATTTTAAGCATTATAACCACTAGATGGATTATGGTGCAGAGAATTTGTTTGTCCACTTTTGATGCATATGCTCCAGCTACTATTGTTAAAACATATGTTCTAACCTCTCCATTAAAATGACACTCATCAAGGAAGCAAATTTATCCCATTTTATTTAATGAATAAAAAAGTGCAAGAAAATTGAATTATTTTAATAACAAAAAATTGCTGGCTGTCTTCCATGTTCTTACCCCCTTTTATCAGCAACAAGAAAGTAGGTAGTCGACTGTCAGACAATCATTTCTCTTACATACAAATGCATTGGGCAAGCATACAAGCAACAGCATGCAAAGGTGCAGAATGCAGTAGTGGTTATGGTGCTCCGAGTACCTTCCCAGTGTAAGCTGTCAGACTGTTTTAGGGCAGTTTGACACTTACTTGGTTCTCGAACTCAAGATGCCAGGTGCTAATGCAGGGGTTCATTCATTGACTGAGAGGGTCAACTAAGTGCTCTCTGAATGAGTTGAATTTGTTTCTGTACTGGACAAAACTGACATTCTGCTTCTCCAACTTCTGAGTAGATTGGATACAGTTCAGGCAGCTGGCAGGACCCATGTTACATGTCATACCATGGCAAAATGGTTTGACACATTATGCTGGAACGTCGCCAGGGTACTTTTGGCACCATAACCCCAACAGCAGCCGGGAGAGGTTATGTTGTTTGGATTGTTGGATAAACTACTTGTGTTCGCTATGCTAAGACAGTGCAGGAACATTCCTATACTATCACTTATAACAGGAAAACAAAGAAGACAAATCAATAAGTATTGTCTATTTTATAGGAAGAATTTAAAAATACGAAACTCTATGGTGAGATCAAATGAAGATATTTCTCCAAACACAATACACACTTAAAGTAAACTTAATATTTCAGGTTAACATTAACTTATAGCATTCCCTTAAACAATGAATACATCATTTATTATAGAAATGAATCATATTTATCGCATTATAAGATTTTATCTAAATACTCCTCTCCAATACTGACACCAGCACCATTATCTGGAGACGGTAGGTGTTATGCCCCATCCTGGTTCCCTCCCTCCTCCAACCCTTCCCCTGATCAGGGTGCAGCCAGGTGGAGAATGGGCAGAGTTACACCGCATTCTTCTTCTGTAACAAAGTTATTTCAAGTGGAACAAAGCTGCCAAACCTGGAGGCTGCGGGCGCACCCTGGCAGGTTTCCAGTTATATTGTTTTATGCACCTCCCAAGCATCCTTGAATCCTTTGCTGATTTAACCTTTACTACATGTACCTGAAGACCATGCCAGAATTGTTTCATATAGTAAGTGGAAAATATAATAATCATCAGCTACTATCTAGATAAAAAATGATATATCCAAAACCATTAAACCACTGATTATGTTTCATCTTTTGCAATAAATTACATAAATGAGTTTAATCATATTCAATTATTTTTTTAAATTTTATGTATATTTGTACTTACTGGAGAAGTTGAAGATGCAAAGAAGAGGTTTTCTGAGAAAACAACATTCAGCTTAGTGTTGTATGCATTTTCCTCTTTGTTGGTTAGTGTCACTTGAAATAGTAACTGTCTGTTTTTATTACTGATTATGTATGGCAGTGTGCTGTTAGAAGGAAACACATTAAAATGTTATTACTTGACCATGAACATTTAATAACGATAGATAGATAGACAGACAGACAGACATACATATATACATTATTAAGGTGTCTCTGCCGAAACGCTGTATCCTTTTTTTTCATTTTGTCCAATTAAATACTATTTTTGCCTTTATGCTACATTGTAACTCCTGTAAACTTCCATTTTTAGGATGTTTCTGGTGGATGGCGGACCACAGAGTGCCAACTAATATACTACTTGTGTGCAGCACTCCATCTACTTTAGGTCTAATTCTAAGGCTGGGGTAGGACAACATTTCTTATGACCTAAGCGATAGCAGGACATACAGAGGAACTCGGAAGACAGAATTGTGTTAATTTTCTCTCCTTAGCTTCTCTCTAGTATAATTATCAAGAGAAAGATTAGTTCAAATGGTTGCAGATTGCAGCTGCTACCCAGAAGTCTAATTAGCAATAATCTCTGGGTGACCATAACAAGTATGTCTCAGTACTGATCGCAGATAAGGGCACTCCATATTGCACAGTGCAAATCAAATCATACCTTATGGAAAATAAATGCATAGATAGTGTTCCACACCATGCTGTATACAGGTTTTATGATCTGCCTGTTTAAGTAATGAGCAGGTCAAGTAATATAAAGAGGACACATAACAATGAACTGTGCATTATCAATCATCAATGGTTGTTGGTGATATTTTTGGACAAGTCGTCAAGGGTTTTAGGGGATAGTTTGGGAAATTATAAGAAATCATGATAAAGAAGGTTGAGTGGTTTGTTAATGTCTCTAGAATCTCGAAAGAGTTCTCCCACCCCCATAACAACCGTAGCTCATTTAAGTTGTTATAGGGATAGGAGTGACCATTTTGTGAGTGCCCACCAGTGATACCCTCTGGCTTCTTTTCTTTCTGCGCTGCAGTATGAGGAAGCATAACCAGTGGCCAGGGATAGGCTGAGAGAGTTAACTGTATTCCTTAGACTATTACTGGCCACTGAATCAGAGAAATAATACATATTGTTTCTATCAGTGACTTTTCCGTTATTGAATGAGTGGAAAGTAGCTGCAATGTAAGACCGAGCCTAAACACTCCAGTCCCCTTTACAACGCAAATGAGCTTATGTTGTTATGGGGGTGGAAGTGAATATGGCATTATTTTCACATAATGCTTTAAGATTAGGGGCCTCAATGCCATGCAAAATGTATTTTTCAGCATTCAACATTTTTTAGTTATCCATATAATTTTCTTAACTCACTTAGAGAATTATACACTATATAACACATTTAGGTTGCACATAACATACTTATTTTAATGTTTACTGAAGTAATAACTGAACTTACACATCACTTGGTTTCTGAGTAATCTGTAGAGAAAGATCCGAGATGCAAACTTCATCCTCACCACAGTCCTTCAGAAATGGGATCTTGTGAAGCATACAAAAGAGGAAGCATATATACAAGGTTATACACAGTCAATGCAGACTAACGCAAAGATGATACATTGAAAATTACTTTGTTTGAGTGTACATCTATGCAGGAGGGACTAGATGACAATAGACAATCTGGTCTGGCACTTCCGTAACGTGACATAGGCAACCTCCTTAGGGAGCTAGAGAGGGCCCATTGGCCGGCAACTTGAATTTTTTTTAAATACCTGCAGCCTCACCTCACTCTCCCTGCTCCTTTCTACACATATCGAATTAGCCATTGTCTTCTGATGATATCAGGGAGACGTGAATTTTGCTGCCTTCCCTCCATACTCCCCTGCATTCCTGACTCCCACAGCATGGTGGCAGAGTCTACCATCACTCTAAAGGAAGATAGAGGGCCCTACTTCCTTCACTATTCCCCTCCTGCTGCCAAGACTCCCCAGCATGTTCCAGCATGGTAGCAGAGTCAACTACCCACTCTATTTAAAGATGGTAGAGAAGCCCTTCCCCTTGTCCCTAGACTCCCACGGTCCTGTGGACAGCCCTACAGACATGGAGCTGGACAGCCACCTGGAGAGCCTCCTCAATGCCCTACAGAGCCTCTTAAGCCATCTGGCAGAACTTGTAAGTTAAATACCCCCTTTGCCCTGTCCTGTTAAGGCATTAGAGGGACAGAGTGACCTGGGGTTAGGTCAAAAGAGTGACAGGGGGTTAGAGGCTCTCTGCCCAGAGACATATGTCACTCTGTCAGATGCTTCTCATTATGTTCCCCAATACCTCATCTCCACAGCCATTTGTCCCTCAACCCCCCTGTCCCTCTTGCCATTTGTCACTGTGTCCCACAAGCCCTGTTTCACTTGATCCCCTTAATTCCCTCTCCCCCTAGTCCTGTTTCACTCTGTCCTCTGAATCACATGTCACTCAATCCACCGAATCCCCTATCACCCTAACCTCACCTCCATCTGTCCCACATTCCTCTTGCCTTTTGTCACTGTGCCTTGTATTAATTGGTCACCCTAATCGCCTGTCCACCTAGTCCTAGTTGACTGTCATCCTAATCCCATGTCCCAAATGTCTAATCCCCCTAGTCTTTTGTCCCTAAGCCTCTTTTGTTACTGTATCACACAAGCCATTTTCACTTGGTTCCCCTAATCCTGTCCCCCTAGCCCTGGTTCATCCCATATCTCTCTAGCCTTGTTGTGTCACTCTCTAACCCTACTTTCTGTCCCCCTAGCCCTGTTGTTTCACTCTGTCCAACTAATCTCATGTTCCAATAGTCCTCTCTCCCTCTGTCCTTCTAAACGTCTGTCTTGCTTGCCCTTTTGTCACCCAGTCCCCACCATGTTTCAGTCTATCAAACTAATCTCTTAGTTGGTTGGCAGGGTGTTGAATGTTTATGTTTTGATATACCCAGCTAAAAATTTCCCTAGTGTTTTCTGACACAACTCTAGAACATATTGACAAGAAACTGCAAAAGAAAATGTATGGGGTGAGGGAGTGGTGGTGGCAAAATGCACCCTTGCCTGTGTAGACAAAAATCCTTGCACTGGCCCTGTAGGCAATGTTGGGTCTTTGAAAGGGCCGTTATTGTGGTAGTTTATGTGGTAAAATAGGCAGCATATAATAAAGGAATACTCCAGTCACCTAATGCACCTAAAGTGGGTAATGTCCCTGTTTATTCAAACTTATCTTATAATAGTACCGATTCCAAGAGAAGTGTCTGATCAGACACAAGTCATCAGTACTGATGACTTCACAAAGGGACGAGCGGAGTAGCAGAGAGGAGAATCTCCCAGAGCTGGAATAGAAGTGAGTTTTAACTGATTTCTATCTTTTACTAATTAAAGTGTTCCTTTAAGGTTAATAAAAATGGAAAGTGGTAGCGATATATAAAAAAAGATTTGCTTATATTCAAATATACATGCATTTCTCCACTTACAAACCATTCACTTGAGGAAGATGAATATGGGTTTAAGACGGGACTTGTTCCAGGCTTCTGATTTGCAATATTAATCCGTAGCGCTAGGGCGTTCTCTGAATCAGAAGTCTCCTGTTAAGATAAAAATGTTTTGTAACAATCCAGATTCAAATTAAATCTACAGTTATATCAGGATTGAGTCCACCACTAGTCCACGAAGAACCCTTCCAGCACAAGATCCCTTTCTCTTTACATCACATTGCATCCTCACTCCTCACTTCCTTCTGAGCACTATCATTATTATTTAGAATATAAGCACCTTTTTAGACCACTCTCTTATATCTGGATCAATCTTACCTATTTCAGCAAGCCCTCCAATAACACCATTGTTTAAGCACCCATATTAAATCCCTCTCAGCACCCATCCCTCGTCATGCCAATAAGTAGCTCTCGTGTTCTTCTCTTTTTGCTTCTATCTCCCCATTTTATATTTCCTCTTCTACAATTTACTCAGCTTTCGTTCTCTGGCCCCTACTTTATTATTGCACAATAACAGTTGAGTTTTGCTGCTCTAATGGCATGGTTAAAATGCGTTTTCACTTGCAATAAATATTTACACCATAGGGGATGATCTGCCAATTATCATCTCCTTCCTCTTAATGGGCAGAAAGTTTGGGTTTAAAGGGACCCTGCTGCTGGCCCACTTCTTCATTTACAATGTGGTTAAAGGGAGACTAAAAATATTATCACTAAGGGAGAATTTGCCATTGGGCATTCATGTCTGATGTGCTCTATACACATGTCAAGGAATGCAGTTCCTCAGCATTGGAATATTGTAAAAATAATTAAGCATGCTGGTAAATGGCCATTCCCATGACCATGGCCAGTCCCATGGTATGGTAATTAAAGCTCTACCCCATAATATGTTTCCCTATTCCCAATATTGTCAGGGGATTCCAAGGCTTCCGGATACTATTAAAATTTCCCTGCAGCCCTCTTTATTAATATAATAATATATATATGGGGATATTGGTAACCTCTTCCTGTTATGGTCTAAACAGAGGTATTATCATATTTCTTATTTAAGTTAATTTTATTATGAAAAATAAAGAAAATAAGGAGGAGAATAAATCTATTACAATATTCCTGAGAAACATGGTATAGCCATCAACATGGGAAACATATAAATGGTTAGAATACAACAAAATAAAAATAAAGGGCTTCAAGAGAGAAGGTGGGGGAAATGGTAAAGGAAGAAAGAAGAAAGGAAAAAAGGGGAGAAGTAAAAATGGAACCCTGAGGAAAGAGGGAAAACAAAGTTGCAGGCTAATGTAGCTGTGTCATCCAGATGTAAAAAATCAGTTTTTAATGCACTGAACTTCACTATTAACTGCACAAACACTACTGTATATATTACTTCAGACACAATGTTCATTAATAATTATTAAACCTTCTCATTTTCTGAGGAATAAAAGAAAGAAAGAATAAAATGTGCGCTGAGAGAAATATTTTGCCTTACCTGGACATTAAAAATATGTTCAATACATGTTTCCTTATTACTGATCTGAATATTTTTCTGTATAAACCGGTCGCCACCTTCTTTAAATTGTCCTCTAGAAGTTACTCTGGATGAGAGTAGATCAGCATCCAATGTAGCATTATATGAGATAACTAATAAAAGAAACAGACAAGGCACTCAAGCCACAATCCTGAATTTGCTGCCAATTTACCTCACAGAAAATTTGTGGTTACAATAAACACGTACAATCTAGCCCCAAATAATTGACAATGTGTATTGTTTGGTGATTAATAACCCAAAAAGTGATTTGTGAAGGTCATAAGGAGGAAGTGCCTCTAGGGGCTGTCAGTTTGATAGTAACTAGATATCTGTTCTAAATCTTGGATTTCCCCCAAAAAAGCAATGTTTTACATAATCAGAGCTAAGGGATAGGATCTATACACCAAAACAACAACATTAACTATTTTACTATGTGATGTTTAGGTGCTTAGAGAGTCCTTCTACTTTTATAACAATTGTCTGGTGTTTTTTTTTTTTTTTGTATTTATGGTATGCTATATAATGATTCATAGTGATCATATATTACCTCAATAAGGCATTCATAAAAAATACTCAGAAATTATAGTTTTACAAAAAATATAGTGTCTTAGAACAGTTTCATAACAAAAGCTGTAGATACAGCTAAATATAATTTAATTCATATATAATCATCTTAGGTCTACCACCGATTTCTGTTCTCACATCTGCTACCAGAGATATCAATTCTACAACTGTTATTCAGTATGCTACAGATACCTGTTAAAAGGGGCATTGTAAGCAGCAAACCAACTTGTATTTATATTGCCTACTTACCCACTTGGTTTGGGGAATTAGCAGGTCTAAACACAGAGCTGAAACATATTCTTACAGATACTTCACAGTTTTTGTTTGTGAGGATGATCTGTTCAGGTGTAAATGAAGCTATCACTGTCACATCAACAATCCCCTGTGACCTAAAAGACAAGTTAAAATGCTAATGTTTTTCTATTTTAACAAAAATATTGGAGGTTGAAAAAACACATTTGTCTTTTTTGTATCTTTCACAGTGTTTTGTAACATTTTAAATATTAAACTTTGCACACAAAAAAATAGGCACAATTAAATCTATTGTATGGCTTTATGAACTGTCTACTAGAAAAGGGTTGTCAACTGTTAGACCACTGGACCACTGTCTGCTTGCATCTCTCGAAAATTGTTAATTATTTTCATGATGCAACTAGTATGCTGCCTTCCTTGTGATGCTTCAACGCAACCTCCACCTCCTCAGGCGTATTTCCCCTTGGCGAAAGCTGAAGGACGGCTAGGAAGGCATTGGGATGGTGCAGAAGGAGCCACTTGCATCTCTCGACAATGATTAGTTCTTTTAATGATGCAGCCAGTATGCTGCTTTGCATCTCTCAACAATCATTAATTATTTTAATGATGCAGCCAGTATGCTGCCTTCCTCATGGCGCATCGGCACAACATCTTGGTGAAAGCTGAAGGACGGTTCAGGAGGCATTGGGACAGTGCAGGAGGAGCCACTGCCATCTCAGGTACAATCTGCTTACTCCACTGCTTCCTCTAAAATGCAGCAGAGAATGCCTCCAAATTTGAACAATGATAGACATCTCTCCACAGAACACCGGGATACTCATGGCATCTGCCATCTTGGATGTACCTCCGAAGGTAACACCAGCTTCTGTGGCAGCACCATGGCTACATGGTAAGCTTGTACGCCTTTAATATGGGGACCGGGATCACCCTGACCAGTCCAAACAGGAAGGGAGGCTGCAGGGTGCCTGGACCATGCTCGAAGCCTCGCCTGCGCAAGACAAGGAGATTGCCTGCATCTCCCATTCTCGGTGCCTGCTAGGCCCTAACAATAATCGGCTTTTGGAATGAATGTAAAGACGAGGGATGCATTCTCAGAGTGGTCAGTCAGAGTGTGTAGCTCTCATTGTGATAAGCCAGAAAATATATTTTGTTGAGTGCTCTCTGGAAACACGCCCAGTCAACATGATAGTCAGGTACTGCCCCTCTTTTAATGTATTTTAATGCCAACATGTTAGATGCCAAGATAAAGGGTACCTATAATTTAAAAAATTACTATCATTATTTTGTGATTATTGGTTCCCTTCTGTCCATCTCCATTTGCTGATATAAACAAAGTGTGAATACGTTCTATTTAACACCCATTTAATATATCAAATGAATGTGACATATTGCACTATTTTTTTGCGTTTTTGAGTATTGTTTATTGAACATCTACTACTGTTTACTCAAGTAGTAGTATGTAGTTAACAAGTCAACTTACATGAAAAATTTTAAATGGCTTACCATAGTTGAATAACTGTATCAAAAGCGCCAACTGATAGGTCTGTAATAGAATCACCATTCAAATCTCTGTGCCCATCCAGTGATCTTCCAAAATATAGGAGAGGTTTGCTGAATGAGGAACCTAGGATTTTCTGCAAGTTAAAGAGATAGTTATCAATTAGATATTTTTTATTTGCATACAATACATTTTTACAAAGATAAGTACAACTAACAGCATTTTCAAAATTAACTATTTTTAATATAGTCAGCAGGATATGGCACCCATAGTCTCTCTTCACACATAGTCTATTTTAGTTCAAGTAGACAAGCCACAATAAACTTCCTGAATGAATCAAGCTGATTAAATACGAAAAAAAAAATCTGTACTTTTCAATCCAGAACTGTCTATGGGGAATTATTAATACATCTTTTGAAGTGGAAAAAGCTTGTCAATAAAAGATAATTCACATAGAACCAATGTCCATGATTGTCCTTAAAGAATGAAGAGGGGAAATAGAAACAATGTCTCTGTGTGCTTTCTCTATGCTGACTGCTAGTGATATCCCGAACGGTTCGCTGGCGAATAGTTCCTGGCGAACATCGCTTGTTCGCGTTCGCCACGGACGGCGAACATATGCGCCACGGACGGCGAACATATGCGCTGTTCGGTCCACCCCCTATTCGTCATCATTGAGTAAACTTTGACCCTGTACCTCACAGTCAGCAGACACATTCCAGTCAATCAGCAGCAGACCCTCCCGCCCAGACCCTCCCACCTCCTGGACAGCATTCATTTTACATTCATTGTGAAGATGCATTCTTAGTGAGAGGAGGGACAGTGTAGCTGCTGCTGATTTGATAGGGAAATTAATAGCTATGCTAGTGTATTCAGTGTCCACTACAGTCCTGAAGGACTCATCTGATCTCTACTGTAAGGACAGCACACCAAAAAGCCCTTTTTAGGGCTAGAGCATCAGTCTGCTTTTTTTTTTTCTGTGTAATGTAATTGCAGTTGCTTGCCTGCCAGCCTGTGTGTCAGGCTCACAGCATATACTGTGCCCACTTGCCCAGTGCCACCACTCATTCACTGGTGTCACAATTGTGATTGGGTGACTGTGGCCTTACAGTATTCACCCACAAGTAATTAAGGAGTTAAGAGTGAAAATAAGTGAACCTCTGTTTTAATCTTTTAGGATTTTTTTCTTTCAGGAATTGTACCAGTGGATTGGAGGAAGCTATATGGGTTTTCAATATTCAAAAAGGGTTCAATATCTTTGCCTGGAAATTATAAACCTGTGAGCTTAATTTTGGCTGGGAAAGTATTTAAAGATTATTAAGGGATAATATTCAGGAAAATATTGTTACATGCAAAAATCAGCATGGTTTTATGAAACGGTCATCTCAAACTAACTTAATTGCATTCTGCAAGAAGTAAGTGGAAGTATAGTATCAAGGTGTTGTAGTGCATGTGATACCTGGAGTTTGCCAAGGGCAATTGAGATGGTTCCACACAATAGGTTAGGGTTCAAACTAAAAGAAATTGGTCTAAATCAAAATTAATTTTCCTGGGTAGAACATTTGCTTAACCCCTTAAGGACACATGACATGTCTGACATGTCATGATTCCCTTTTATTCCAGAAGCTTGGTCCTTAAGGGATTAAAGATATAGTACAGAGAGTTGTCATTATTGGTAAATTTTCAAGCTGGAAAACAGATGTAAGTGGTGTCTGTTCTGGGGCCACTTCTATTTAGTATATTTAGAAATGATCTTGTTATAGGCATTGAAAGTCATGTTTCAGTATTTGCAGAAGACACAAAAGTCAGTAAACTAATATAATGTGAGCAGCATATTACTTTGCTGCAGAGGGATTTATATAAATTGGGGGACTGGGAACTCAAATGGCAGATGAAAATTAATGTAGAAAAATGCAAAGTGATGAACGCTAGGGTAAAGAATGTGCAAGCAACTTATATCCTAACATTTTTACCACCTATTTTAAAGAAGGATATTATGGCACTAGAAAAAGTGCAGAGGCAATCTATAAAATTAATAATAGGAATGGATAACTTTCATTATAAAGAAAGGTTAACAAATATAAATATGTTTAGTTTAGAAAAATGGCAACTCAGATGGGATATAATAGCATTATTCAAATATATATGGGGCCAATACATTGTCTGGAAATCTATTCATAAACAGGACAATACATAGGACACAAAGTCCTACATAGGACACAAGGTTAAGAATTTAGACTGGAAGCAAGGAGATTTACACTAAAGCAAAGGAAATGGGTTTTACAGTAAGAACAATAAGGATGTGGCATTCTTTGTCTAAAGAGGTGATTTTATCAGTCTGTGCAGATGTTTAAACAACAACTGGATGAATACTTGTAAAAACATATCATTCATGATTATGATTTGGAATTTTGGGGACAATAGCTTCTTAATCCAATGAGATATCTGACTGCCATTCTGGGGTCAAAATGATATTTTTCCTAGTTTGATGGAGTGAGCTTTACACTGTTTGTTTGTTTTTTTGTATTATTTTGGATCAACAGCAAAAACAGATGTGAAAACGGCTGAACTTATGGTCTCTTTTCAGCTATGTAACTGTGTAACAATATAAGTGGCTTACCTGAGAATATTTGGTTCTTATTGTATTTTTGTTCCCATTGAAAACGTAAATTGCTCCAATATTTTCATTTTCCAATGGTGCTCCAACAATCACATCATTAAAACCATCCAAATCAATATCTGAAATTGCTGATATAGCTGCTCCAAATCTAGAGTTATCTACATTTTTTGGACCTTCCAACTGTATACGTTGATCTAATATTCCCTATACAAGAAAAACATAAAACTTTAAATGGTAGTAAAAATAATTAAAAATACATAGAATAAATCCAACATAAAACAATACTCATGCATGTCCAAAGAGAGCTGTGAAATGCACTGGCCTCTGCAGTGGTATCAAGTGTATTACCTTGGTCACTGAAAACATATATACTTGTCCTTCCTCTTTTTTGAACTCATTCATGTACATGGGAGCTCCCACCAGGAGAACATCTGTCACAGAATCTTTATCAACATCTACAGCGCATAACACGCTTCCAAAATATGAACCAATCTGTCAGGGACATAATCATTAATAAAGTTAAAATATAGAAAAAACAATAATTGGAATCTACCAACAGATATATATTGCTATTTTTGCATTTGAACCCATTCACTGGATTTCCTGTGACATCAGAAAAATAAGTAAAACTTTAAGCATTTTAAGCATTTTTTTAGGGGGGGGGGCATAGTGGACTAAAGAATAATGCTCAGTAGGTCATTATTAAAGGTGTAACAAAATGGGTTGGAGAAATCCTTTAAATCCAGTTTACACATATCCATACTGCCCACATACAATGAACCTATGTCATGTCATCTGTCTTCACTCCCTTCCAGATCGTATGTGACCAGCCTATCCACTAGTGCCAGTAAAGTGACAGAAGGGAAAAAAATATTATTTTTTGTCAATCTTTGTTTTTATTGAGGCATATAGTAAAACAATACAGAAAGTAAAGCAAGGAGTTAGTGCACATAAATCACATGGTGTGTAAAACATAAAGATCACTGCTGGAACTCCTGCGAATAATAGCCTCTATTTTACAAGTTTCAACAGAGTATTATTAAGCATTTTTAACTATACAGAAATTAAAGCCAGGAGTTAGTGCACATAAATCACATGGTGTGTAAAACATAAAGATAGCAAGGTCACTGCTGGAACTCCTGCGAATAACAGCCTCTATTTTACAAGTTTCAACTGAGTGTTAATATACATTTTTAAACAGGTAGATACAGCTTGGTTACAGTTAGTAAGAGCAATTGAGCCTGGGATCGCATATGTGGTGGGTGTTCTGCCCCTGAGATTAAGAGAACATTTCACTGAGTACGGCATGTCTTAAGTTTTGCTAGTTCTACAGAGTCTGACATTATGTTAGAGATAACAAGCTAGGCCCCTGTCAGAGTACTGTACAGGTTAGTGTAGCTGGCTATGCTGGTGTGCCCAGCCCTTAGGTATCGGCGGGTTAACTGTCCAGGGGACCAGGTAGATTATGGGGTAGGTAGGTCTAACATGTCAACCAATCACATATGCCATGTGTAAATACACTATGGCTCAACTGCCCACGTGTTGCTCTGTTGAGAGTGCCACTAGGTGTGTAAGAAAGTTCGCTAGGCCCAGTTGGTCCACAGCCCACGTTCTAAATTGCAATATAACAGTAGTAGTCAGGGTAATCTGAGTTAAGACAATTATTCCTCTTTCAAGACTAAGGTGTGTATATGAATCAATTTATAGCGATGCCCTAAAACCCTCTAGTGATACCGGAGAAACTGACGGAAGCCAAGCACAGAGAGATGGACACAGGTTTCTTCAGGAAGGAAGAGATTCTTTATTCGGTTCACCGATCGGGACTCAGAGGGACTAATGTCACCAAAATACAACAAGTTCTGAGCCCCGGACAATAGTGCAGGCTCCTTATATAGGCACATAACTCCTCCCATATTAAGCTCCACCCGCACATTCTCTTGACCAATCAATACAAATAAGAATTAACTTCCTGCTTGACCGCATGGCTTGTCCAGCACAATGGAGGAGGGGAATACTACATCCTGTATTCTCGCACATGCTCCGTACACTACTGATCGTATCTTGCCACGTGCAACCAACCGACCGATACGTCAGCATATGCATGTACACATGCCACGTGGTAATCTCGGCCTACTAAATTTATTTCTACCGAGATTCCACCACACTAGGAGTGTCAGTGTGACATTTCAATTACTTGCCATAAACCAGGGTAATGAGCATTGCAATAGTCCACAAGAATGTTCAGCCTACACCACAGGGTGTGATGGTGCTATAATATATGGGAGCTAGTCCATCGGGTTGTGAACCTCCTCGATCCCACATATGATTTGGGGTCTGTCCTGCTTCTATTGCATGTCTGCTCTGACCATCCGGTTGGCTGACCCTCCGTGCTGCGATTCTTCCCTTGCACTTCTTGGGTTCCCGTCGCTTGAGTGCCGTGTATCTTCGGCCCTGGGGCCTTAGTGGGAGCCCTGACCACATGCCCATTGACCCCATCATTAGGGTTGTGGGCCCAAGGTTCCACTGGGTCTCGGCAGCCTCCATGGGTGTATGGGTGGTGTTGGAGAGTTACCTCCATGTGAGCCCCCATCTCGGAAGAAGATTGTGCGGTCACAGGAACGACGTCATCCCCTTGAGTAGTGGGAGATGTTGGACGGCTGGTATGTATGGGGTCTTCCGTCGTGGGCTTTATGTCATGGGTTGCAGGTGGCTGTGCTTGCAATGCTCGGGATTCAATCCGCTGCCAGAATTCCATGCAAATTCTATCAAAGTCAGCAAGAAACTTGGCTTCCCAGTTCGTCTCAGGCTGTTTCCCTGATGCGTCGGCCATTTTGATTGTGGCTCGTGATTTCGGTGCGGCTACACAGAGCTCCCTGATGGTGCACTGAGCCTGTGGTTGCTGTTGCCCAAGTGGGGACCGGGATAACCCCCACCGGTCCATAGGGGGGGGAGTGTGTTTGCTCGCTTATGGTTAGCAGCAGTACGGGGAAAGCGGCCGTCCCTCCCCTCCGCTGCCTCCTATAGGCCTCGAAATGCAGCAGCTGTTCCCGGTTGTTCCGGGCATTGATTTTGGTATCCACGGGTACCTACAGGCTTCCCCCATCCATGTAGTTGCATTATGTGGGGTTTCCAGCACTGTAGCCCGAGTAGTCGTTGAGTGTGTGGCCCATACAGCAGGAGCACATGTAAAGCATGACTTGTCAGCTTGCTGGCTTGGCTCCGCCCCCGACAGAAGGGAAAATTTAACTCTTCTATTGGGAGAATGAAAATGAGACATAGGAGAAGGAGAAACTGACAAAGGATAATGGACAAATAAAGGAGAGGAAGTATTGTATGGACAATTAATAAGGTGAGAGTGGAAGGTTATTGAGTAAAGGTTATTACTGTGAAACATTGAAGACACAAGGGAGAAATACAGTAAATGGGTGAAGAATAATAAAAGGACAAAAAATAGTGGATGGTGGAGGCAGTGGGGGAAGACATTAATACTGTTTGAGTGAATTTAGAAAGCAAGAGCAAAGAAGAGAGATAGAAGTGGGTCTGGATTGCAATCAGAAAATACATAAAATGACAAGGTTATTAACTAAAGCAAGATTTTAAAGTGAATTGTACATTTAGAATCAAACCGGAATAATTCTCTAAGTCTGTTATGCTTCCAATCTACCTACTTTGCTTTAATTTAGAAATTCACTTTTAATTCACTTTGAATTCTCACTTTAGTGATTAACCATTTTAATTAATGATCACACAAAGAATTAGAATGAAAAATGAAAATAATGGAAAGAATGACTATAGATAAAATCTAGAGGCTTCAGTTCTAACCACATCCTATTTTATTGACCTTCTCTAACCATCCTGTCCAACGTTCAGTAATATCATATAATCCAAAGAGATTGGCATAATGAGCATTGGTTATCATTCATACACTCTGTACCCAACATATATGCAGTTGACCCACGATTTATGTAGACCTACCTGTTCCCCTTTCTGAATCTGTATAATTGTTATATTTCCTTTGTTATTAATGGAATACACCACAACCTGACCGGTATAGTTATTTCTCGGTGCTCCGGCCACAAAATGTACCAAGTCTGCCATGTTAAGAACAGCAACAGAATATCCTAGAAGAAATGTATTCAAAATAAAAAATTGAAA
Source organism: Pelobates fuscus (assembly GCF_036172605.1). Classification (NCBI taxonomy): domain Eukaryota; kingdom Metazoa; phylum Chordata; class Amphibia; order Anura; family Pelobatidae; genus Pelobates; species Pelobates fuscus. The sequence continues at coordinate 82,517,333 of NC_086321.1, read as the reverse complement.
CCACCATCACTCTAGCCAATACACATCACAAAAAAACTGCAAACTAGAATTGGGGACAATTAGAAAATCGGTTTCGGCTGAGCCATTTGTTCAGAAATAAATTTTTTGGGAGGGAAATCTGAATATCTGCCATGTGTCAGTTCGGCTCGGCAGCATTTCAGTAACAAAAAACTGATTTGAACAATTATCAGACAAACCAAAAGGATGCGAAAATGGGCCAGTTAGTGTGCTCAAAAATATATTTTTATATTATATGTATATATTGTTATTTATACATTTTGCAGTACACTGATAAGGGCATTTTCCCACCATATGGTTCATAGATCAAGTGAGAAAGCAAAAATTATAGAGGGGGAAAGGAGGGAAGCAGTAAAAAAAAAAAAATCTATATTTGTTTGTAATATATTTATTTCCCCTCTATTGCTCATTTCTTACTTGATCTGTGAAAAAAATCAACATTTACTGACTGACTCCTAGCCATCAATAATCTTTTTTCCCCACAAATCATCTCTTGTTTTGGCACCACCGGTGGAATTCAGAATCACGAATTAAAGGAACACTATAGTCACCTAAATTACTTTAGCTAAATAAAGCAGTTTTAGTGTATAGATCATTCCCCTGCAATTCCACTGCTCAATTCACTGTCATTTAGGAGTTAAATCACTTTGTTTCTGTTTATGCAGCCCTAGCCACACCTCCCATGGCTATGATTGACAGAGCCTGCATGAAAAAGATAACTGGTTTCACTTTAAAACAGATGTAATTTACCTTAAATAATTGTATCTCAATCTCTAAATTGAACTTTAATCACATACAGGAGGCTCTTGCAGGGTCTAGCAAGCTATTAACATAGCAGGGGATAAGAAAATCTTAATTAAACAGAACTTGCAATAAAGAAAGCCTAAATAGGGCTCTCTTTACAGGAAGTGTTTATGGAAGGCTGTGCAAGTCACATGCAGGGAGGTGTGACTAGGGTTCATAAACAAAGGGATTTAACTCCTAAATGGCAGGGATTGAGCAGTGAGGCTGCAGGGGCATGTTCTACACACCAAAACAGCTTAATTAAGCTAAAGTTGTTCAGGTGACTATAGTGTCCCTTTAAAGAAGGCATGCTCGGTCATTGTACAATTCATTTGTATCGTTGTTGGCTACATTTCCGATCCTAGTTTGTGAACAATCACCTGATCTGCCCACATTTTGACAAACTTACAATAAAACATATGTTTGTAATAAAACATATTGTTTGTCATAAAACAAATCTCCAAGTCTATGCACATTTCCATCGCTTATGTTGTGCAACTGTAGAAAGTGTAAAGAAAATTGATGCATAAATATAAAATGAAACATAATATAATGGAAACCTCATGCTACATGTTCAAATAACTTACCTATCAGCTAGATGTAGCCAGAAGTTTGTTTTTTTGTGGGGGGGGGGGAACAAATTATATTACATAATTAGTTATCTATCTCCATCATAATAAGGGAGTCTGCCCTTTCATTAAATAATTTAATAAGATTGTTAAGCAAAATATTACTTTATAAATTGGTCCTTGGTATCCAAATTCACTATTCTAATATTCTGTGACTAATGTAAAAGGCAGACCAGGATAATGAGATTTTGGTTATTCTCAACCACTTTTAGAACACAAACGACTGCATAGAAAATATCAAAACCTTTTTTCCTAGTGCGCTAGTGAATAAAAACTATTATTAATAATACTACAATTAACTCTAAAAATTCTAAACTATTTGACCAGAGTGAACATGTGCTGTAAAAATATTAAACGCGTTAAATACATATTTACCTAAATATGAACTTTGGTTATGATCGTGAAGAACACTCTCAAATGCACCAAAAGGAAAAATAGAAAACTGGCTTGAACTTTCTTGAACAACTGTACCACTCCAATCATAGGCACCAACAGCACCCAGCATGAGTGATTTCTAAAAAAAACAGAAAAAACATGTCATTAACACTTGTTCTATACATCTTTACATCGCTAAAGTGAATAACCACCACTTCTAATAGTCACATAATATGTACTGGATTGAGAGTACAAAGAACATTTTGAAATACAAATTCCTCAAACTACAAAAACTAAAAATGTGTGAAAACGTACATCCATACATATATCTAAGCGCATTTACTGGTCAAGTCTCAAAATATGCAAGATTTCAGCATCAGTGTGTGGTGATTGATTGGCCTCCAAGCCAGACCATCACAGTGCTTTTTCTGCTGAATCAAAGTGTGGGAAGGCATTTACACAAGACTTTCTCGCTTTGAATTCTCAGTCGACCACCGAGCCCTCAAGGGGCTAGCATATATGTCGTTTTTAAACATGACCCTAGTATGTTTATAGATTTTAACTCTTACATTTTAAAAATTTTTTAGAGCTGCAAAAATTAAAAAAGTCAGGACCCAAGGATTCCAGCAGAACAAGGCCTAGACCATAACAATGCCTTCTCCGGCCTGACTTTTTCCCATAGTGCATCCTGCTTCCATATTCCCTAGGCAAATAATGCACACGCATCCGGCTATCCACCTGATCTAAAATAAAATGTTATTTATTAAACCAGGCAACCTTCTGCCATTGCTCCATGGTCCAGTTATGATGCTTACGTCCCCATTGAAATGCTTTTGACAGTAAAAAAAGGGGTTGTCATGGGCACTCTGACTGGTCTGTCACTACGCAGCCCTATTAGCAGCAAACTGCGATGCACTGTGTGTTCTGATATATTTCGTTTTTCAGCAATTTGAGCTACAGAAGCTCATCGTGTGATCAGAAAAGACAGGCTAGCCTTTGCTCCCCACATGCATCAATGAGCCTTAAGTGCCCAGGACCCTAATGTCAGTTTACCGGTTGTCCTTCCTTGCACAACTTTTAGTAACTACTAACCACTGCATACTGGGGCCACCCGACAAGTCTTGCTGGTTTGAAGATGCTCTGACTTTGCCATCGCTATTTGACTCTTGACAAAGTCATTCAGATATTTTTAATTGCCTATTTTTTCTGATTCCAATACATGAAATTTAAGAAGTGACTGCTCACTTGCTTCCTAATGTATCCCACCCCTAACAGATATAATCAATGTTATGCACTTGACTTGTCATTGGTTTTAATGCTGTGGCTGATCAGTGTATATTTACTTAGCTCTAGTATTTATTTTGTTGCCAGCACACCACTTTACACCAGGAAATCATTTATGCTAGGTATTTCAAGCTACGCTAGTTTTTAAACCACGAGTCACATTTTCAAATCACACTGTTTTTACAGAAATACATAATTTTATTCCATACTCTGGGTTTCTTGCACACCACATATTACAAGGCAATATTCTATTAGCAACAATGTGTATGAAGCCAAGGTGCCTTTTTTGCCTTGTTTTGCCCAAACCTAGTTATAGTTTGCCCTCATTAAAATGTTTATTATCTTAGCTTCCTCTCTAATCTAACTCAAGTCTACGGCTTACCCAGGAGAAATCGTTGTCAATGGCAGCTGTTTAATGTATCCCAAGTAAAGCTTCCATGTGAAATCCATTAAACACTCCATGGAGCTGAGTTTAGCATGACATTCCCCCCTACAATGCACGCTGCGCCCTGCAATTTTTGTTTAACTAACTTCTGTTTTCAATTTCTGTCCAATTGCTGTGTTGTAATAGATTCTGAGAATTGCAATCCGGGTAACTGGATAGTTTAACATTCCATTCATGAAATAGAAACATGGTCTGAAATTTACATTCAATGATTTCATAACTGGGAATGAAAATGTAAAATCAGTAATCATATTATATAAATATTAGCTCAATTGTCCAATTAAGTAGTGTTGATTGCTAAAAAATGCAGTTCATATTCTTGATATTATGTTGTCTGTTTTCCTATTACCAAGTCAAAGCAAAAGCAATATCAGTGCAATGTCTTTCTATTGGCAGTTGTCGGTAATGCATGTGCTTTATAAAGACAGTTTTAATCATTTGAGATCTATTCTTTTGTCTTCTCATACATTATAAAATGTGCATGGTGGATTACTGCACCAAGTACTCCCAATGGAAAAATATTCCCAAAACTAGGTCCTCCCTAGAGAAACATCAGCATTATGAAGCAATGGTGCTAACAACTTGAATAGATTTCACTTAACTTCTTCCACTACAGCCCAACTCATTTCCAGTTCAATTTTTTTTTAATGATAAAATGTTTTACAAGGAAAGATGCATTACATTTTTTCCACTTTAAATTATGTCCTAGATAGCTTACAACAGGATTCTCCACCACCTGCTACCCTTAGAAGAATATAATCTCAACCTAACAACACCAACACTTTCTAGTCGCCAATAGCAGTGATAAACAGTGCTTATTTTTTGGTACCATGCATTGCCTCCCAATTCCTGTATAGTTTTATCAGTTATCCTACTATTATTATTAGTATTACTATTATTATTATTGGCATTTATATAGTGCCAATAAATTCCGTAGCGCTTTCCTACAGACATATCTGAATGTGGTGGCATTTGGAAAAAAATGCTGAAATCCATTGCTGACCTTCATGACTTTTAAAGAAATATATAAGTTTAGAATTATAATGAGTGAGATGTAAATGAATGAGCAATAAATATGCATTTAATTATCATAAAAAAAATATCTTACCTTGTTTTGTGAATATTGAGCGCTGAATCCAACTTGGGACATTTCCATTTGGAACGTCTCTCCTCCTTGGGTTGTTCCTTTTTAGAAATCAGTATTTAAATATATTTTTTTCATATTTAAATAAAAATAATTTAAGACAATTTAAAATATGATTTGAAATAATCAAAACATAATTAACACTTATCTTCATTATGCTAAAGTTGTTTTGGTACTTACAGTGTTCCTTTAATATTCTGGGTCCATTTAAATGTAAATGATACTGACAATGATTTACACCAGTGTTAAGCTATGTTACATACCTCCCAACTCTCCTTATTTTGTCCTTTTTCCCACCCTAATGTCCTTCTTTTTCAGAAGTTCCATATTGTTTTTGTGTTTGAGTGTGCAACAGAGTTCCACAGCATTAATACTCACAGTAATATGTATTTAAACTGCATTAGATGCACTTAGACATCAGTCTGTTTTGCTACTGACTATTTCTCTCCTACACAGCCATACAATTAAACCTTTGGACATTTGAAATGTTGGAGGGTATAGATATATAATAATGATACAAATATTGCCAGTGCGGAAGGCTAATGAATTGTCAAACCTGGAGCCTCAGGGCAACATATGGCAAGTTCCCATTCCACGGTAAGACTTTTTTAACAAGCTTTTACAGGGAGGTAACCAACTAAACTTTGTCTGGAATGTGATTTTGATTCTTCTCCTTTTTATACAAGAGATGAAAGTAATTTAATATTCAGAAAATCTACAAGAATTTAAACACAGCATAAAATTACCTTCAATGCTAAAAATCCGTTCTCCAAGAGTTCCTGCTTTTTCCAGCAATGCACCTTCATCAGACACATTGAAGAAGTACTTCTCCTTTGGATCACTTGCAATAGATTTGATTTCATTTATCAGATTTTTACTGTCAATGTTGTTTCTGATGTAGTAGCCCAAAACCTTTCAAATTAATTTACAAGCATATATTTACATATCAGATATTTTATCCCACAGAGACTGAATCAACATTCTAAGTAAAAAAATATTTTTATATTTACTGAGAAATATGTTTTATTTTAAATAAATGAATAAATAGTGCATTTGTTGGCCTGATGCCTATTTTGATAAGCTTGACGAGACACTTGTTTTAAGGTGGGCAGCACAATAAATAATTAGCTATTATTATAAGTTAGTGCTATTACAGTTCTCCAGTTCTACTGTCCCAAATCTGGCAGGATGGTCCTGATTTCAAACTCCTGTCCCACCATCCTGGGTTTGTTCACTGTTGTCCTGTTTGGTGGACGCACCTAGGAAGTTTCCAGAAAGCATAGATTAACCGCATCATTAGATGCCTTCGCACTACTCTAAGGGCACTAAGACCATGCGCAGAGCACCTGTACCACCCTTAATGGGGCCAGCCAACATGTTTGGAAGTCAGTTTGAAGTACAATTATGCCAGGCTTATATGCCCTCTTTTGGGTGGGGGCATGCCCGCCTTATTTGCATCATTTGCCAACCATCTTTAGACCCACCAACCCCTGTCCCAATTTTATACCTGTCTTGGAAGGTATGCTTATATATATTGTATTGTAATATAAAAATATTGTATAGTAACAGGTGTGTTACAAGAGAGTTCCACCTAAATGTAAAAATGTCAAGCATGTTATATAATATAGGATTTGAAATTGGCCACTTTGCTACCAGAATCAATCATAAACATTTTTACTGACATGCATTTTGCCAAATAAAAATGAGTCCACAAAGACCTTTTTGGCAACAGGCACTGAGGTTTCAGTAAGCACAGTAAGGTGCATACTAAAAGCAGAAGGTTTCTATGCCAGAACTCCAAAACCTACACCACTACTGACCCTAAAGCACAAGAAAAGCTTCAATATGCTCAAAATCATAAAAAATATGCCACAGAAGTTTTGGGATTCTGTTCAGTGGAGTGATGAGAAAAAAAAATGAATTTTTCAACCCAAAGGATCAGTGCTATGTCTTGAGAAAGAAGAATGAAGCAAAAGAACACTCTGCCTAAAGTTAAGCATGGTGGTGGCTCGGTGATGTTCTGGGGCTGCTTTGCATCCTCTGGCACTGGAAACCTGCAGTATGTGGAAGGCAAGATGGATTTATTGAAGTATCAGGAAGCTGTGAGGAAGCTGAAGTTTGGGCGTCATTGGACCTTACAACAAGACAATGATCCCGAGTATACCTCAAATTCCACCAAGGGTTGGTTGCAGAAAAAGTCCTGGTAAATTCTACAGTGAACATTAAAGTCACCTTACTTGAACCACATACAATATCTCTTGTGGGATTTCAAGAAGGCCGTTGCAGCACGCAAAACCAAGAATATTACTGAACTCAGGAGAGCAATGGGCTAAGATTCCAATGGGAATGCCCCCAGAAGCTGTTTCATTTGTTTATTGCAAACAGCTGAAAGTCTGAAAATGTTGACAATAAACCTGATTTCCAATGGGGGTTGAATAATTTCGATTACAACTGTATACACAAAATTGCACTTATATGATATGTTTATATTCTACCTATGTATCCCTTGCTTTAATTAAATGTTATGCTAATTTGTTTTCAATCAAAAAGTGCTTGGTGGTGAAGGGGTTAAGCTATTTGTGCTTTTTATATTGTTATGTAATAAAGATGTTATGTTCACTCACTCTGGGTTATTCACTACAATGTTGAGAATTGACATTGAACATACCGCTATGCCAAATCTGATGATCTTTTCCTTTTCACATTTTCCAATGACTTGCGATAATATTGCATTGTCATGCGATTCACCGTCTGTTATGACTACCATGACCTTACTTGCATTTGGACGACCTCCGTATGCTTCAGAAAATGCATTTGCTCTGTGCAGAGAGAGAAAATGCACAGAAAGTAAATTCCTTTTCTTAATTTAATGTTAATGTCTGCATAGGTAAAAAAAAAAAAACTATAGAAAATGTCATAACATACTTTTGGAATTAGATCCAACAAAAATCATTAAGCATGGGCAAAACCAAAAAAAAAAAATAAACAAATTTTAGATTTGGAAACCAGTCGGTCTTTTTACTTGTTAAACATGTCCATTTAATGTAATGATGGAAGATATAGGCTTGACAGAAAGGTGAGTTCACTTATCTTTTTTTCACATGCCGCAACGGTCTTGACGTAGCTGCCCCCCCCAACCCCCTGGTTCCACCGCCATGGCTGAGATCATCAATCTTGACTATCTCAGCCAATTCAATGCTTTCCCACAGGAATGCAGTGGAAGGCTATTGCGCATGCTTGGCAAAACACAACTGCACCAATCAGCATATCCTCGTAGAGATGCATTGAATGCATCTCTATGGGGAGCATTCAGCACACTGTGCTGCACTGAGATACAAAGCACCCCTAGTGACCATGTGAGTGACTGCCACTAGAGGCAGTGTAAACACAACAATGTAAACACTGCATTTCTCTGAAAATACATAGGCACCAGAACCACTATATTAAGCTGTAGTGGTTCTGGTGACAATAGTGTCCTTTTAAATTTATTTCCATTACCCTGTCTCCTGCTAAGAGCATCAATGATGTTTATTATTGGATTGGTTGAGATTAGGATATTGCTACAATGTTGCAAAACTAGGGTGAGGAAAGGGGGAAAGTTATTGGGGTGGTTATTTTAGGGAGGGCATAGGTACATATTTGAAACTGATATCAGCATCACAATGAAATTAATTGGTTGTCAGCAGTCAAGTCCTCAGCACTTTATGTTTATCTGTTCTTTCTCTCCATTCTCAGATTTTCTGTTTAAATCTGCTGCGATAAGTCATTCTGGTTTTTTCTCTCCTCTCTCTGTGCTGTTGCTATTACTGATAGCTTGCCCCTCCTTCCTACTTCACCTTGCAGGCATTGCTTTCTCTTAGACTGTATTGAAGCAGGAGAGACACCCAGAAAAGGATTTCTCTGATAAGAGAAGTGCAGAGCACATCCTTCTTGTATTAGCGCTGATCGGCACAGGTTTGGTACATACTGAACTGACTGAAAGGTGGGGGAAAGGGGTGGTTTTCAACCTCTGATTTTAGAGAAATTTAGACATTAGCTAGCAATTCTGCTTGAACATTGTAAAAATGAAACAGAGTTCTTAATCATTTAAAATCATACTGTATTTGTCATTACAGACACCCTCTAAAAACATTATCCTATGATTATATGTGAATTATAGTTAAATATAACCACATTAGATACATTCTATGCCAAAACAATAAATGCTGAATATATGTCTCCCATTATTGATCCAGGAAACACTTACAGTAAAAATGAAACAATTTAATAAAATTAAGGCATTTAATGGATTAGTTCAAACCCCCAAACAGTATCATACCAAACATGGTTTGCTTGGTATTAAAACATCTAGATAGCTATAAGTATCTGTATAAACCTCTAACATACCAAACAGAGAAAGATAGAACAATGTGGCTGGTCAATAATGAAGGCTCTATTTTCAGAATTAAAAGGAAGAAAATAATGTAAATTATAAGAGTTCGAGATGTTAAACAAAAATGTCATGGGTACTTAACCCCTTAAGGGCACAGTTTCAGAAGTAAAAGGCCAGCTGTGGCAGAAAATGTCCATCATGTGTTCTTAGGGGTTAATGGACATTGTTTGGTAATTCAAATGTGGCATATCAATTATGGTATTATTAACCATATCTTACCATGATACCATCTCTTATCACATACCATGTCGACATATATTGAAATGGGTTTCATTATACATATACACATAAACGGAACACTCCAAGCACCATAACCACTGTAGCCGGCTGTAGAGGTTATGATGCCAGTAGTACTCATCCTTCATGTGTAATGTGTCAAGCCATTTAGGAATGGTTTGAACATTTACATATAGTCAGCTGGGCACCAGTTGCTTCCTCCACTACTGCACAGAAGCTCCCTGCACAGAGCTAAGCATGGGAGTAGGGCTTAGCTCATTAGCTGGAAGCACTCAGTTTACAGAAGAGTCTGTGCTCCAAAAGAGGGAGTAACCAGTGCCTGGGGGACCCTTGGCTAACTGATGTGGTTTTGCTCCTTGGGTTTTTTTTTTTTTTTTATATTGAACTTTAAAAGTACAATTCACATGTTTATTGCACACATACAGAATACTGGGGATTCTAACACTGTTCAGCAATACTTCTCCTGGCGTCTGTAATGCGTCTCACACTAGCTTTAAACAGTCATTATATTATTATATTTACACAGCTGTATGCTTTGTAATCCTTTAAGCATGGCTTCTGTGACATTACGTGAGTGGTTTTGATTGAGATAGATAGATAGAAGTCAATTGGTCTCTATATATTGTGGGCATGCATAATATAAGCTGTAGATGCATCTTATAAATAGAAAGCACTTTGATGTGTGGTTGGTTCTCTTCCTCTACCAAGTGATAATCATGACGGTTCAGGAAATCTGCTACTGTGAGATAATCTATGCTTTACCTTTACCAGTGAATCTTGTGCAAAAAAAAACATTTTGCAAACACTAACATTATCTGCACTATCTGTATTTGTATTCACATCCTCCCACAAAACAATCATGGGTAAGAGGGAGACTTGGAGTGAGAGTAGAACTCGTACCCTTGACCCCAGCAACCCCAAGCCAGACCACCTTTTAAATGTATTTAAACCATTGATCAAATGTTTATACAGTGGATAATGGGTTCGCTAAGTATAAACCTCATTCTCTGCTTTTGTAAATGAGAAAGAGGTTTGGAGGTACGTTTAGCCCAATGTTTTCAATTCAAAACTGCTCCCTTAAAAATAATAACTCCTTGATCACAGTATTATGCATTCATCAAGGAATCTTCCGGGTTTGTCTCCCAGTTAGCAATTGAGTGTGGGAGAGGCTTGGGGAGAAATAGAAACACGAATCCTCCTGTGTTAGGCTTAATGGCTAAATGACCATTAAATAAAAACAAAAATAAATAAAACAAGAGCACAGTATTACACAGTGATCAATGAGCATTCTAAGTCTGATTTTCACTTAGTGATTGAGCAAATGAAACAGAAGCATGTGGATAAGTATAAATACTAGCCCCATTCCTTTCAATATCCCAAATTAATCTTTATCAAATGTAAAAGTTATACCTATTTAACCTCTACATAATAAAGTAATAACAACAATGCTTGCTCTCAACAAATGTGACTGTCAGATAGACTTCAGTGTAAGAATACCTAGTAACCTACTCTTATTGACAATGCTCCCAACCTCCACCTAGAATCGCTCATTCGAGGAAGGTAATGCCCTAGTGTCACTGTTTTTATTTTAATTTTATTTTTTAAATAACCCCTTTATCATGGATTGTACTTTGGAAAATTGATTTTCTTGAAACAGAAAGTGCTCCGTATGGCCTGTAATGTTAAAAAACAAGTGAAAATAAATGGATCTATCTTGTGGTATTGTAATTGCTTCCCTGTTTGTACAAATATTATTTTAACAGAACTGCAAAAACACTCATTGTTTTTGTATGCTTCACTTTTTTTTTTATATTGCATTCATTTGAAATAATGACATGTATATAAAACATGATATCAAATGAAAGCTCAAATCAGATCAGACGTTTAAAAACAAAGGCTATGTTTGGGTGCGAATAAATGCAAAAGAGGATCAGTAGATTTCAACAAACACATAACAAAATTGTCAATATAATTGTAAAAAGTGACACTCTTCTTCTACGTTTTAGATTGTAACTTCCCATGGGAATAGTGTCCTCAACTTCTCCTATATTTATTTATTTATTTGTCAAATGTTGTATTGTCTCTTAGATGTATCTTTACACGTATCATGTATCTCTGTATTTTTACTTGTTCTAATTGTACCCATGGACATGCCTGTGGAATGTGTTGGTGGTTTATAAATAAAGTATGATAAATAATAATAATAATAATAATAATAATAATAATCTTTTTTTTCTGGCAATGTAAAACAATTGACAGACAGCAATGTTTAGATTTGGAAAACAAGCCTCAATTGGGTGTGAAACATTCCAAAACTATTGATGACCTCTAGGAGATGGATTAGAACTTGCTAAGAAGATGTTTCCCCCCATGTAAGTAGTCAAACTGTTTCCTATCAGTTTGGCATCTTACCTGCGGTCCACTGGATGCCCATCACCTCCTCTATGATAGAATATAGCTCCCTGCATTGAGCTAAGCTCACCAGTGCCGTTTGCAATGAGGGTTTAGCCCAAGGGAGCTAATAGAAGCTACACACATCTTTTCCAGTTTTCCACTGAGAAGGTGCCCAGAGCCTGGTGGGCCCAAGATGAAAAGTTAAACCATTAGCAAACAGTTTGACTACTTACATTGGTGTGGCATCAGGGCACTTCTGACACCATACCCACTAAAACATTCCCTTAGGGCAGTATATAATTAATATTAGCATGTATATTAGCGCTAAGATTTTCAGTTAATATTCTGTATGTCAAATCAGCTTACAATCTATGAATATTGGAGGTAGGCAGATATATATAATTAGCTGTCTTGCCGATGGACACTTACTGATAAAGTGATCTGACTGGAATTTGAACCTGGGTTTTCCAGTTCTAAAGAAGTGACGTTACCACTGCTCCAATCAGTGCAAAATAAAATATTAGCTTACCTTGTAAAATCAATAGCTTTGAACGTATTTGTCTGGTCTCCTCCCATTTGATTGACACCGGATATTGCTCTGATCATGTCTTCTTTAGTTTTGTAAGCATTCATTTTAAACATCACACTGGGATTATTTGCATACTGGATAAGACTCACCTTTAAATAAATGTACAGAATTAGAATTAGTTAAATATGTATTTAGGTTTGCTAAATTTACAGTAGTAAATAGTAATGCAGTATTTGCTTACAAGGAAAAACCAAGATACACACAGGGCATATAAATTATAATTGAACAGATAAATGCATATTAACAACAAAATATTACAAATCTCTAAGAGCAATGCGCATTCTTGGGGAAAGTGAAAAAAGAGGGACATTTCCATAAATAACATTGTTCCTATTTTTTGTCCATCAAGTTCAGCCTTCCTCACATCTGTTTTTGTTGTTGATCTGAAAGAAGCCAAAATAACCCAGTTTGAAGCACCTTCAATTTTGCAACAAGCTAGGAAAAAAAATCCTTCTTGACCCCAGAATGGCAGTCAGATTTTATCCTTGGATCAAGAAGCTATTACCCTACATTGAAAAATTATATCCTTGAATATTCTGTTTTTACAAGTATGCATCTAGTTGTTGTTTAAACATCTGTATGAACTCTGATAAAAACGCTTTTTCACGACAGAGAATTATATATCCTTATTGTTCTTATAGTAAAAAAAAAAAACCTTCCTTTGACTTAGACTAAATCTTCTTCCTTGTGTCCTTGTTGGCAATTGAAAACTGTATAACAAGGGAAAAGGAAAATTGTTGCCTGGAAGAATTCTTACATTTCTAGTTTTCTCTAGACATTCTCTAATTTAACCCCTTAAGGATACAACTTCTGGAATGAAAGGGAATCATGACGGAATATTTCCGTCATGTGTCCTTAAGGGGTTAACTTCCTTTGTTATTTTGGCCTAAATGTTGCAATAAATTTTAATTAAACACAATTAACTGTTTAGTGAATAAACCCCTTTATCATAACCTTACCTTTCTAAATAACCTTTGTATGTTGTCACTATTGTATATGTTTTCACAATTTATATATGTAAGCATTTGCTATGTATGACTGTATACTGTAAATAAATCCCCATTATTTTTGCACAAGCCAGTTTATTATTTTTTTTTTTTTAAACTTACATTTGGAAGGCTTTATAGTTAAGGAAGTGCTGGATTTTTTAAGTTATATATTTTTTGTTGTCTGAAATGTGGCAAAAAAAAATAAATGTTGTTTTTAAACAGTTTGTTTCCTGCAATCTTCCCCATGAGACATAAAACAAACAGAACAAATTACTTACCTGAGTCTTTGTTGGCCCTATATCAAGTCCTTGAACAAATTTTTCAAGAAAACTCCGAACAGCTGGCCATGGATAAATACTGTTTGATCCATCACAAACAATAGCTACATCAATGAATGATGAGCAGGCTAAAAAAATAAAAAAATGAATATAACATGTTACAAAAACATGCAGTAGGAAGGTTTTACTTTAAAGGGACATTATAGTCACCAAAATATCTTTATAAGATGGTTTTAGTATACAAATCATGCACCTGCAGTCTCACTGCTCAATTCTCCGCCATTTAGGAGTGAAACCACTTTGCTTATGCTGGCCTAGGTACAACTCCCTGCATGTGACTTACACAGCCTTCCTAAACATTTCCTGTAGCTTTCTAGACTATGCAGGAGTCTTCTGCATGTAATTAAAATTCAAATTATAGAGCAGGAGACATAGCCTCAGTCACAGCCAGGGGAGGTGTGATAAGGGCTGCAGAAACAGAAACAGAAACAAGTGAATTAACTCCTAAATGGCAGAGAATGGAGCCATTTAGAGTCATGATCTTTACATCATATAACTGCTTCATTAAGCTAAAGCTTTTGGTGACTATAGTGTCCCTTTAACATTTATTTTCCTGTTACGAAATCAGCAACTCAAAGCATAACCTGAGCCTACACAAAAATGCCCAAAATTGCATTTCTGATGCATTGTCCTGCCGTATAGTTTATATGCCATGACATAGGAATAGATAGATATTATTTCACAGACGTACAGTACAACGCATAACAATTTGTTATAATAACCATTGTGTAACAATCTCTAGTATTCCGTTATCTTGCTGATTAGTACACATTAAATACATTGGGATTATTTTCTAGACATCTCTTCAAGGCCGATTACCCAACAACAATGTGTCCGTGATCCAGTGTTTGAAGTTATTTAAGAAAAAATTGTCCCTGACAAAATGTTAATTTCAATATTTCAATCTTTATATTCCATGCTTTTTTTATTTTTAATAAACAGATGTTATGAAGAGCACTTTCAAGGTTTAGTTCAAGCACAAGAAGCCTGCATGTTTAGAGTTTCAATATGAAACATTACACACACAGATACTATTAGTATTAGATACTGTGTCTGTCTCCCTCCAAGTCAACGGTGCTACCATCCGCTCCACCACGCAGGCTCGCTGCATAGGTGTTCTCTTTGACTCCGACCTCTCCTTCAAGCCGCATGTTCAATCTATTGCCAAATCCTGTCATTTCCATCTCAAAAACATTGCGCGCATCCACCCCTACTTAACGCCAGATGTGACTAAGGTGTTGGTCCATTCCACTGTCCTTTCTCGCCTTTACTACATTAATCCGCTTCTCAGTGGTCTTACGTGCTCCCAACTTGTGCCGTTACAGTCCATAATGAATGCTGCGGCGAGGCTCATCTTCCTGTCCGCCCGCACCTCCCATGCCTCACCCTTCTGTCAGTCCCTACATTGGGTTCCTATAAAATATAGAGCTCAATTTAAAATTCTGGTTCTTGCTTTCAAATCTCTACATAATGCTGCTCCCACCTATCTATCCTCCCTTATACACAAGTATGTCCCGTCTAGGCCCTTATGATCTGCTGAAGACTTACGTCTATCTTCTGTCCGTACTCCCACCTCTGATGCTCGCCTTCAAGATTTCTCGAGGGCTGCACCATTCCTGTGGAACTCGCTTCCCTTCTCCGTTAGATGCTCACCCAGTCTCCACTCCTTCAAAAAATCGTTAAAAACCCACTTCTTCATAAAAGCGTATCAATTAATCTAATAGCTCGCAACTGATTCCTCTTCTACAACTGTCACTAGTCTAATACTATCCTTACCTTTTTATGTCATTTTACCCCACTCCCTCTAGCATGTAAGCTCATTGAGCAGGGCCCTCCACCCCTCTGTTCCTGTGTGTTCAACTTGTCTGGTTACAACTACATGTCTGTTCGTCCACCCATTGTAAAGCGCTGCGGAATTTGATGGTGCTCTATAAATATCATAATAATAATAATAATAATAATAATAATAATTAGGCTACCCGTTGGAGATGTAAATGAGAGGCTAATGTCATTGATGAGTATATTCGTGTGCACAAAATCTCTTTCATTGGTTGAGATGCTTTCAGCCAATGAATGAATGGCAGGATTGTCATCAGGCTTCTCCAGATCTTCAGAAGATGGATATCATTTAGCCAGCAGAAGAGGAGACCTGGCACCCAGGTAAGAGCTAACCTTTGCACCATTACCAAGAAACGATACCAGCATACTCCAAGCATCATAACCATTTCAGCAATTTGTAGTGGCTATGATACTTGGAATAACCCTTTAAAAATAAGAGAACATTTAACTTGAAATATACATGTACTTTTTTTTTCTCATTCTTTTTATTTATTAACATCTTACTTTGAAGAGCTGGAGAAAAACTTCTTAGTACTTGGAAATTTGAGTTTACATCAGAGCACACTCCAGTTGCATAATAGTTGTTTCCACATTGCTGTGCCCACAAGGGTCCACATGTCTGGAATGAAAAAAAATGTTGCAGTTATTAATGATAAAATGCAAAGACTTTGATAGAAATATACACTGGCATACCTACCATGGTCGCAGAGGTCGCAGAGGTCGCAGAGGTTGCAGACTGCGACCGGGCCCCTCACTCCAGGGGGCCCAGCCGCAGCCTCAACCTCTGCGACGGTGGGCTGTCTGGATACCTTTTGGGCTGGTGAAAAGACGCACCGGCCCTGGTCCGCGGTTTCCGGAGGTCTGGCAGGAAGGGAGAGCTGCATTGTGCTGCTCCCCTCCTGCCTGTTAGAGCATCTCCTGTCAGACCGGGAACCGTGGCCAGTAAGGTACTGGACGGTAGGGGGAAGAGAGAGAGGGTATGGGATATGGGGAGGGGAGGGGGAGAACAGCTCTTTTCCTGTGGGCAGGCACAGAAGCTCTTGGGAAGAATACCCCTGGCAGCTGGTGTGGGGAACCCCGGGGATTTAGTGGCGAGCTTTGGGGACAAAGGGAAAAGAGTACCTGCCCGCACTGGGACCTCGGGGAGGGGGAAGATTGTGGGATGTGTCTTCATATGTGTGTGTGTCCCACCCCTTGCACTGGGTATGCATAAAAGCCGTGTGTGGCCAATAACATTTTTGTACCTCCACGACTGTGTGTCGTCTGGTTAGTGGGGGGAAATGGGTCCCTTTACACTTTGAGTGGTTCCTGAGTGGCTGAAGGCAAGGAATTAGCAGAGGTAACTGGTCGGGTTACCAGGGGTCCAGGTTAATCCCCATTAACCAAGGAAGCCCAGTTCTAGTGGACTTTAAATCCCCTGCCAGCTCCGGATTGCCTGAAAAATGGCCCCTATCTCCACACCCATGCCTGTGAGGTGGAACCCAGTTCCTAACTAGTTAGTCGGGAGTAACAAGGCTCAGCTCCTTTGGCTCCTAGCTCCTAGAGGGGGAAGAACTTTGTTCCTTGGGCCCAGACAACACAATGCTTTTGAACAGCTTAGTCTAACAGGGATCCAATGATATCCAACATTATAAGCTGTATTATAATACTGACAATAACACAAGTCAATACTGATTAAAATTGATATATATATTGGATTATTAGTAATCACAGTTTTTTTTGTTAAAACACGGGTGACATATTAGACAGTATATATTGGATGATTATACTGAAGAGCAAGGGGGGCAGGAAGGAAGTTGGTTTAGATCATCTCTATTAATAGCAAATGATGCTTCATATATATAACTTCCAGAAGTGTAAACAGATTATTTATAGGATGACAAAAAGTAAACCTATGACATCTCATTTTCTTTTTCTTTTTCCACAAACATACCAAAAATCCATTTGAATCAGTATTTCTTATGAGGGTTAAGCCAAGGTTCATTTCTTCTTTTATCTCAGTAACATTTGGAATAATTGTTGCTCCTAAAAAATAAAACCAGGAAAACTTTGATGTATGAAATATTTATGTACTCATTAAATTGTAATTTTTCAGTTTTTGTTCCTGGAGGATACAACTCATGGTTTGCTTTACATGCTGTTATTATGTTATATTACTCATTATTTTTAGAGTGTATCTATGAATACACCTTCAACCCATTCCACTGGTGGTGGTCTGTGTCCAGCATTCAGCTTATAAATAAGGCTTAACTGACATTAGGAAATGGGGTTTAATCTATGTGACGGTAGTCATCAGTATCACCGTCTAGTATTCCTTTTCCCAATAGCAGAATAACTCCAATAATCCACAGGAACAAATATTGCTGGTATCGTCAAACAATCCACACATGAGCCAAAGCTTAATGCTGGAACAAGACTGACTTTTAATGACACACACTCTGCTTTTATGCAATTCTCCCATGCAAGAGAGACGCCACAGACAATTATGAATTACCCAATCACACACAAGTTACATCCCACACATCTCCTCCCCTTAGCCTGAGAGATAACCCAATTAGCCGTACAGTTTAAAACATACTTTTTACCCAACTTTCATAACTCTCAAACTATACATCCAATATTAATAAAGTCACATATTCTTAATCAGCACATTCCAAATACAAACATAATCAAAAATCATTTGAATCCGTTCAGCCGTTCGGGAGATAGTTATAAGTCACCTTTGACTGACTGCAAGCACATTTTCATGCCCAAAAAGAGTTCCATAGAGTTGGGCTGTGCGGTCGGTAAATTTCACACAGAAAAATGTCTAAGTACCATTTGAATGCACGAACGAGGCCGTTCGTGCAAATATCCCAGTCTAACAGTGTGTTTGAATTGTCGAACGCACTTCGATTCCAGCCGAAGCGTTGAAGTTCCTGAGAAGGAAAGGGTCAGCGGTGTTCGTGCAAATGCGTAGCCGATTTTAGTTCCATAGATTCAGTGGCACGCACCGCTGACCGCGTTCAACTAAATTAAAATGGCCGCCGCCACGTGTTCCTTTTTCGAATGGCGGTCACTTCAACGACTTCGGCACTTCGACTGCATCCGAAGTGCCAATTTAAAAGTACAAATCCTTCCTCTGGAAGTTAAAGAGCCAGCAGCAGCACAACGAAAATCCATTGTGCCCAAATCTTGTTATTAAAGGGCCAAACCTACCAGGGACCATAATCACATGGCAAGAGCCTGGCAAGCAGTCCTCTCCAGGTACAAGTGGCGAGGTTAATTTCCCCACAATCTAGAAATGAATACTTTTCTTAGACATCTAGACAATAATGTTAAAGTACTAACACATTTTCTTCACAATATTACGCATCTATCTGTGAGCGTATTCAGTTCCTTAGCATTAAAAAAAACTATTTTATGTCTTCTGTTGTCCTAGCACAAGTAGAGCTCGCGTGCTATGTGGTGTGCCTAGTAATAAAGATGTTAAGAAAGGATAGGTGAGCATGTGTGGAGCAGCCCTCGAGAGACGAAACAAAAACATTTTCTATAAAAATTTACCCGGTATTTCTCTATTGTACCTTGTGTACCATTGCAAGGAGTTGGAAAATGGATTGTTGCCAGTGTAGATTGGTGTTTTCATGTCCTGGACAAAATTCTAACAGAGTGAGCTCAACTAAGGACTAGTGATGTACCGAACTGTTCGCTGGCGAATAGTTCCCGGCGAACTTAGCGTGTTCGCGTTCGCCACGGCGGGCGAACATATGCGATGTTCGGTCCGCCCCCTATTAATTTACTAATACTAAGTAAAAATTACTTAGTATTAGTAAATTGTGCCCCTACTCGCAATACCGCGAGTAGGGGCATGTCTATTAAACAGTGCTCACTGTTAAAAAAAAAAAAGGGGTGGGGGACCTAAAAATCACAATAAGAGGGGGTCCTATTGTCCCCCCCGGCCCCCACCCCTGAGCGGCGGGTGGGGGCCCTAAAATGAACAATAAGGGGGGAACCTATTGTCCCCCCTGGCCCCCACCCCTGAGCGGCGGGTGGGGGCCCTACAAATAACAATTAGGGGGGGACCTATTGTCCCCCCCTGGCCCCCACCCCTGAGCGGCGGGTGGGGGCCCTAAAAATAACAATTAGGGGGGACCTATTGTCCCCCCCCGGCCCCCAACCCTGAGCGGCGGGTGGGGGCCCTAAAATTAACAATAAGGGGGGGACCTATTGTCCCCCCCCAGCCCCCACCCCTGAGCGGTGGGTGGGGGCCCTAAATACAAATGGGGGGGTGCCCTTGTTAACCCTTCCCCCCCCCCAAAAAAAAAGGATCTACCTACCTACCCCCCTCACCCTAAAAATAATGAGGGGGGGACCTTTAACTAAAACCCTGTAAAAAAAAATAGATAAAAACAACTTACCATTTGATGTTTTCTTTCTTCTACAATCTTCTTTTTTCAGACCCAAAAAAGGGCAAATAAAAAACCATAATAACCGACGCAATTAAAAAAAAAAAAATACGAAAAAACGACCGCACAAAAAAATAATCCATCTTCACCCATGGAGGGCTCCGCGCAGACTGAGCTCTGCAGGGCGGGGCAAGGCTTATAAAGCCTTGCCACGCCCTGCAATTAGGCTAAGAACACTCTGATTGGCTGGTTTAAGCCAATCAGAGTGCTCTTTGTCATTTTACACAGCGTGGGAAAACTCCAAAGAACTTTCCCACGCGTGTAAAATGACACAGAGCACTGTGATTGGATGGCTTGAAATCCATCCAATCACAGTGCTCTGTGTCATTTTACACAGCGTGGGAAAGATCAATTTTCCCACGCTGTGTAAAATGACACAGAGCACTGTGATTGGATGGCTTGAAATCCATCCAATCACAGTGCTCTGTGTCATTTTACACAGCGTGGGAAAGATCAATTTTCCCACGCTGTGTAAAATGACACAGAGCACTGTGATTGGATGGCTTGAAATCCATCCAATCACAGTGCTCTGTGTCATTTTACACAGCGTGGGAAAGATCAATTTTCCCACGCTGTGTAAAATGACACAGAGCACTGTGATTGGATGGCTTGAAATCCATCCAATCACAGTGCTCTGTGTCATTTTACACAGCGTGGGAAAGATCAATTTTCCCACGCTGTGTAAAATGACACAGAGCACTGTGATTGGATGGATTTCAAGCCATCCAATAACAGTGCTCTGTGTCATTTTACACGCGTGGGAAAGTTCTTTGGAATTTTCCCACACTGTGTAAAATGACAAAGAGCACTCTGATTGGCTTAAACCAGCCAATCAGAGTGTTCTTAGCCTAATTGCAGGGCGTGGCAAGGCTTTATAAGCCTTCCCCCGCCCTGCAGAGCTCAGTCTGCGCGGAGCCCTCCATGGGTGAAGATGGATTATTTTTTTGTGCAGTCGTTTTTTTGTTTTGTTTTTTTAATTGCGTCGGTTATTATGGGTTTTTTTTTTGGCCTTTTTTGGGGCTGAAAAAAGAAGATTGTAGAAGAAAGAAAAAAAAACATCAAATGGTAAGTTGTTTTTATATATTTTTTTTACAGGGTTTTAGTTAAAGGTCCCCCCCCTCATTATTTTTAGGGTGATGGGGTTAGGTAGGTAGATAATTATTTTTTTTTGGGGGGGGGAAGGGTTAACAAGGGCACCCCCCCTCCCTTTGTATTTAGGGCCCCCACCCACCGCTCAGGGGTGGGGGCCGGGGGGGGGGGACAATAGGTCACCCCCCTTATTGTTAATTTTAGGGCCCCCACCCACCGCTCAGAGATGGGGGCTGGGAGGGGACAATAGGTCCCCCCCTTATTGTTAATTTTAGGGCCCCCACCCACCGCTCAGGGGTGGGGGCCGGGGGGGGACAATAGGTCCCCCCCTTATTGTTATTTTTAGGGCCCCCACCCACCGCTCAGGGGTGGGGGCCGGGGGGGACAATAGGTCTCCCCCTTATTGTTATTTTTAGGGCCCCCACCCACCGCTCAGGGGTGGGGGCCGGGGGGGACAATAGGTCCCCCCTTATTGTTAATTTTAGGGCCCCCACCCACCGCTCAGGGGTGGGGGCCGGGGGGGGACAATAGGTCCCCCCTTATTGTTATTTTTAGGGCCCCCACCCGCCGCACAGGGGTGGGGGCCGGAGAGGGGGAGGACAGTAGGTCCCCCCTCATTATCTTTATGGCCCCCACCCGCCACCCAGGGGTGGGGGCCGGGGGGGACGACAGTAGCCCCCCCCCTCATTATCATTATGGCCCCCACCCGCCACCCAGGGGTGGGGGCCGGAGAGGGGGAGGACAGTAGGCCCCCCCTCATTATCTTTATGGCCCCCACCCGAACCCAGGGGTGGGGGCCGGGGGGGGAAGGAGAGTAGGTCTCCATCCCCCCCCCCCTTCAACCACTATTGTGGGTTTTAAAATTCGCCTGCCTTTTGAAGGCTATGGCGGTTCGCACATTTGCGGACGTTCGCGTCCGCCGTTCGCAAACCGAAAATTTTATGTTCGCGACATCACTACTAAGGACATTCCTTACTGCTCAACAGACAATGGGACAGATTAATTATATGTGTAGGTTAGAGTGATGAACATTATTATATCTGGAACCAGAAATAATAATATAAATAGAATTTCGAAATAGAAATACGTAGACATATCTCCCTCATATAATTAACTTACGTGCAAGATTCATTTTATCACATTTTGTTTGTTGATGATTAAGAAGACACTTGTAAATATCTCCCATCCTATTCTTAGGATAACCGCTCCAGGGAGAACTAACAAGCAACCTAGAAAGAAACATACTGTTATTATTTTCATCAGAATTTACAATGCGGCAATGATTCATTTATTTAGCTGCTTTTTAAAAAAATTATTAATTCTCTGTGTTAATTAATTTTTTAAATTGTCAATTCAAATAACTGCTGTACTAATCAGTCATATTATATATCACAACCAATATAAAAAGCAGTAGTGTACCATATTATCCCCCTAAACATACTTCAGCAGTATTTTCTTTTAGTATATGAATTTTTGACATTAGAGTTAGGACAAATCACCATTCGCAGTTTTTGAAATATTCTTTAAATCAGCTATTTTTTCAGCTTAGCTATTTCGGGATAAAATTACAATTCCTTAGCAATTCACGATTCTGTTAATAGGCCCCATTGTGTTTTGACATTGCTGTCCAAAGAGATCATATATTTAAAGATACATCTCATATTTATTTCCTGTCATCTGTCTTTTGCCAGTAATTGCATGTAGTTTCCTGATTTATAATTTACAATACTAGGATATGTTTACTTTATTCCTCTGACTTTTTAAGAATAATAAGTTAATCAATGAGAAAAACCACACATTTAAAAGGTATGCATTTTAGTGCATTCCACCATTTAAATACACATTACACTTTTCTACATACCGCAATGTGCAATTTACAGATATTACCCCACGGACTAGCATACATTTGGACTGTATAAACTGAGCCTTTGAGGTTTGTGGTTTCCAGAAGAGAAACGCTAATGTATCATTTTCTCACCCATATTGCCCAACAAAGATAATTTGTTGTAATAACTTAAACAAGAGTGCATAATTAAAACCATTGGTAATATTCTGAAAACAAACAAAAACATTACAGAGCATTTACATTTTTTTTATACAACTTCAACTACCATACAGATAGTTTTATCAGTATAGTATTTTACAGTATATCCCAGTGAAATGCATGAGATAAATTCCTAAAAACTGACTATTTTAAATGTCAGACATAGTTCCAACAATACTAAAATAGTTCTGATTTACAAATCTTATGGTGCCCAAATAGTGCTGTTAAAAATTCAACATTTTAAATTGTAATGTTATAGGTAAGATTAGGTGTGCTAGAAGTTATGGGCTGTTAGGATTTGGGGGACTTTGGCTTATGGTAGTTTAGGATTAAATAAACATTATAGTCACCCAAAAATTTCAATGACATGGTCTGCTTGCAGTAGTCCTTTAATTTTAACCCTGCACTGTAAAATATTGCAGTTTTATAGAAATTGCAATGTTTATATTTCATGGTTAAATCCATCTCTAATGGCTGTGTTCCTATTACTAGAGGGGCTTCCTCCTCTAGACTGAGCAATACTTGATCTGGGAATGAAATGCTGCTTACAGGAGCATATGATTGGAGGAGAACAGTGTTTAGCCGCGCATGCATACCTCTAATCCATTGCTTCTCTATGCTTACAATCAGTACAATTAATTAGATTGTATTAATAGTTATGACTAACATACAATTGTTCTTAAGTGATCACTAAGTTCACCCACATCATTTTATATTAAACCACTGACAGTGGTCCTGTCAGTGTACCCATTCAAGGTAAAACATTGCCATGTGCAGAAACGACAATGTTTATCTTAAAGGGTTCAACACACATTCAGTGGTTATTACACAGCAACTGTTTCTGCTGCACTGACTGAGTAAAACTTCACCACGTGACATAAAAGCCCTGTAGGAAAACATTTATCCAAAGCTTTCCTATAGGAAAGCTTAGATGAGCACAGGTCTATGAGGAGCATTGGACTGGCTTTTGCAAGAGGAGGCCATGCCTCCTCCATGATGTCGTGGGAGGAAGAGAGTTAAGCAGAGCTGAGAGCTTGAAAAAGGTATGTAAAACCCTTTATTTTATTATTTTAAGACACACACACACATACAGGTATAAATTAGTAATGCCTAGGCATGTGCATGGGAAAAACTTTCGTTTCGGTTCGGCATTCCGAAATTCGGGACTTCGGCAATTTGGGACTTTGGCAACTTCGGCACTTTGACTCTTCGGAAATTCGGTAATTTCGGAACTTCAGGACCTCGGCAATTCAGCATTTCGGCACTTCGGCAGTTTGGCACTTCGGCAGTTTGGAACTTCGGCATTTCGGAACTTCGGCATTTCGGAACTTCGGCAACTTCGGCACTTCGGGACTTCAGAACATCTCTTGCAGCCGCTTGGTAGATAACTCCCTAATTCCCATGGTATTAGGGAGTTATCTACCAAAAGGCTGAAAGACCTAAATTGGTCTTGCAGACAAATTTACTAATACTAAGTAAAAATTACTTAGTATTAGTAAATTGTGCCCCCACTCGCTATACCGCGAGTAGGGGCATGTCTATTAAACAGTCAGCCCCAAAAAAGGCCAAATAAAAAGCCATAATAACCGACGCACTTAAAAAAAAAAAAAAAAAACGAGCGCAAAAAAAAATAATCCTTCTTCACCCGGTGAGGGCTCCGCGCAGACTGAGCTCTGCAAGGTGGGGAAGACTTATAAAGCCTTACCCAGCCCTGTAATTGGGCTCAGAGCACTCTGATTGGTGGGTTTAAGCCATCCAATCAGAGTGCTCTGACAGGTAAATGAGGAGACTGACAGGTAAGTCTCTACATTTACCTGTCACAGCACTCTGATTGGTTGGTTTGAAATGAAGTGCTTTGGAATTTTCCCACGCTCTGTAATTTGACTCATAACTCTCTGATTGGGTCCCCCCTTCAGGTTAGGAGGGGGAGGGGGGACGTTTTTTTTGTTTGTTTTTTACAGTGAGCAGCCACAGGTTGCTCACTGTTTAATAGACATGCCCCTACTCGCGGTATAGCGAGTAGGGGCAAAATTTACTAATACTAAGTAATCTTTACTTAGTATTAGTAAATTTGGCTGAAAGACCAATTTAGGTCTTTCAGCCTTTTAGTAGATAGCTCCCTAATACCGTGGGAATTAGGGAGTTATCTACTTATTCATTCCTGTCATTACACTGACTGGCCAAGTAACTTACATTTTATATGAATGTATCTTACTTGATTGTTGTAAGTGTTGCAAATGCTTACAGCTGAATCCTGGCTATGTTTGTATACTTTTTATTTAAAATTGTATACAATATAACATTCTTCTTCTTTCACTGGGTAAGTATATTAGTACTTGGGCAATACTGTGCTACGGAACTTCGGCAACTTCGGAACTTCGGCACTTCAGCACTTCGGCACTTTGACACGTCGGCCGGTGGGCAAGACTGATCCCACCCACCGGCCGGGGAGACCTAATGCGCATGCGCGGCAATGCCGCGCATGCGCATTAGAGCTCCCCATAGGAAAGCATTGAAAATGCTTTTCAATGCTTTCCTATGGGGAATTGAGCGAAGCTGGAGGTCCTCACAAAGCGTGAGGACATCCAGCGATGCTCTAGCACAGGTTTTCTGTCTAGTAGACAGCCACTGGAGGTGGAGTTAACCCTGCAAGGTAATTATAGCAGTTTATAAAAAATTGCAATAATTACACTTGTAGGGTTAAGAGTAGTGGGAGTTGGCACCCAGACCACTCCAATGGGCAGAAGTGGTCTGGGTGCCTACAGTCTCCCTTTAAAAGTGTCCTTGGATAGAGGAAAAATCTTATCACCCTACATGTAGGTGTTGAATTAAATTGTTTGACTTTGTGTATTTTCGTGCAGTGAAGCTTTATTTATATATATTTCCTGTATTTTGTGTAAGTATTATGCAACCATATATTTAAGAATCCACAAAGATTGGCAACAAAGTCGTCAATGATACTAAAGAGACATTAGAAAAAGCACTCATGCTCAAACAATTTGACCATTTTGTCTGCATGTTGCGATGACTCAACGGAACATTTGAAATGTTGGACATTGAAACAATGTTCCATTAGAACAAAACATATACTATAAACTGTGCCGTAATATGACTACAGTGTTTTAATTGCAGCAACTTTACAGTGATGCTATAATGATCATTTTTTGTCAGTCAACATTTTTAGTCTATATTCATAAAATGTATTTTGCAGAAAAAATGAACAATTTTTATTTTGGATAAGACTGCGTATCTGTGATGTAGCTTAGCTGTTTTACATCACTTGTTCTCAACACTTGTGCTCAAGTCAACATTGCAAAAAGAGAAAAAACACATACTTGACAGATAACCAGCATAAGTAGAATTTGAAACAGATTTCATCAGAAATGATATGGAAGTGTATTTGTTCTTAAGCAAGAGTTCACAAGAATTTACATTTTTGACAGCTTCTGCATGTTTTTTACATTTTGAAAGCATGCTAAGAATTTTAGACACTTTTCTTCTTTCCTCCCAGTTTCCCATCAATTATTAGGAATTAATTAATTTTGCATTACTTTAATTGATAAATAAAATGAACAGTCAACACAAGGCGATTCTTACCAGTTTCCATCCTTATTATTAAATTGCTGAACAGCATATCCAAATTGTTCATTTGGTGGTCCAGGGATTATTTTTGAATCAGAGAGTCCAACATTGTATGTCATATATAATTTTATAAAGGCTCCTGATAAAAAAATAAATAAAAAATAAGCAAATAAAAAGCAAGTAAAACACACTTCAAGAATGCAACTTGTTCAGATGACAGGAAAATATATACATTAATGAGTATTTTATTTTAATCATACATCTTTGTCCTCAGTGCCAAAGTGCAACATTTCTCAGCAAGACTGGATTCAAAGCCTAAACTTGGGCTCTGCTGGATTTTGTGATGAATTCTAAAACCACATACATTCACTCAAATACAATACACATGGACACATTTACCAATATGGATATGGTAAAAATTACCAATGTATATTTAGACTTGCAGTTTCTTCTATGACACTGACACTGATGCCCAGCTTATTGCCTGACAAGTAAATTATATACCTTCTTCTACTATATGTTTGGCAAGCTTAACAAGTGGTTGCCATGGCCATTATCCTTTGAATAACCTATATACAGGCATTTTAAGGCAGAGTGGGGATGACCCCTCAGTTAGCCCTTTCAGTCAGCCAGATAGAAATTACCCTGGCTTTCATGGAGAGCATTTGCTCTGGTCCTCCCTCTCTGGAACCACCTATGCTTCTCGGCATGTGTGCACGCTTATCTTTCAGCACAGACGTATGGCTAAAAATAACTATTTGGGCATACCACACAACTCTCCTGGAACTAACAACCCCTGCCAATCATACAGTCTCATATAGCTCAAAGATATAATAGTGCTTATTTGTCATCATACGTGGATTTTCACAGCTTTCTATGGATGGGCAACCATTGTTGCGTTGCCGCTAAGGTTTCCAATGTTTCTGAAGATCCGCTGTGCTGTCATGTGAAGTTTCAAGTTATAAAGTAATACAAAGAGGAAAGGCATATACATGCAAAAAAATGTGTGAAAAAAATGTGAATTGCCCAGAGCACCTGCCTTGCAAAGCCGTTCATTGAGATGCATCCGGAAGTCCATGATTGGACAGCCACAGAAAGTCTGGGATAAGTTAGAAGGGGAGGGTCTGTAAAGGCTTCAGATAAGATATCTGTAACTTTTGCAAACTGGTTTTAGATATAGACTTTAACAAAAAAAAATGCACAAGTAAATGTCTAAATATTCTCATTCGGTGTATATCTACTAAACAGTGATTTTTATTTATTTAGTAATTTATTAATTTGTGTTTTTATAGTATTATTATTACTAGTAGTAGTAAATGGAGAGTGGAGTGTCCCTTTAGGTATTATAACTATATAATTCAAACCATGTTCAATATACAACTGAATAAACACTTCATCATACATTTTCTTACATCCACCTTTTAATATCCCCATCACTGCAACACATAACTGAATAATTGCATTTAGCTACACTAACACTTTTCATTTACAATAGACTTGGATGATTGCTGAATAATAATTAAGTAAATGGTGAGATTTAATCGATAACAAAGGAATTTTAGTGAATCATAATCCATTTTTTGCAAAATTAAGGCCAATAATTTCCCGCTACTTCTATATTCTCAATTCTATTTATCCATAAAGTTAGTACATTTGATTTTCAGTCCACCACAATGTCCTTTGTGTAAACACACTCTACTGGGGATTTTGCTTGTTAACACGTTTCAAAATAAAATAAAAGTAAAATATCTGCAGAAAAATATGTTTTGCACACAACAGTTATACGATTGAATTTCCTGGAATATAGAGTATTATTTTGGACAAAATAGAGTAACCGGAAACACAGCTCTCTGTGAGATCTAATTTTTTGTTAAATTCCTGTCAGCTCACTCTTTTGTATATAACCCTTAAAGTGTTTTAAAGAACCATGTGTTCGTTAAAGGCTGTTCTAAGCAGTGATGCAAGACTTGAAGAAAGTCTACAGACACAAAGTTCACAAATGATTCATATGAAAAAAAAAATACTTCATCTGATTCACAATAACGCATACGTCTACAACTATACTATGGGTTTGCAATATCCTGCTTCCAAATAAATATAAATACATTTACAAATAATGGTGCAGTATCGTTTGTACTGATGGGAGGATTTGTATTATTCCCAATATAATCCCAATAAATTTGCACTCACAAACAAGGAGCCAATCAATATCCGGCTCAGATCATCAGCTTTGTGGGGTATCAGAGGTCCCACTCCCTCCTTTGTGTGTGCAGAGTCTTCCTTCAGTTGCAATAACAGGCATGCAGTAGTAGTTAAAGTGCTTTATTCCATAAAGTGCACATAAGTGATAAAAGTAAATAAAAACCTTACAGTCTGTACTGGTTAGTCCTGGATAAAGTACAGACTGTAAGGTTTTTATTTACTTTTATCACTTATGTGCACTTTATGGAATAAAGCACTTTAACTACTACTGCATGCCTGTTATTGCAACTGAAGGAAGACTCTGCACACACAAAGGAGGGAGTGGGACCTCTGATACCCCACAAAGCTGATGATCTGAGCCGGATATTGATTGGCTCCTTGTTTGTGAGTGCAAATTTATTGGGATTATATTGGGAATAATACAAATCCTCCCATCAGTACAAACGATACTGCACCATTATTTGTTTTCTTTGCTTTTTATCCTATTATAGGAACAATACTCACACCACCAGAATTTCTACTGTTTATATGTAAGATATTCCGTCTAATTTTTTGTTTATATGATGCATTATTGGTGAAGGCTAAGGGGACCACACCTAGACGTTTGAGTATCTCACACACATACTTATCTCTCATTGAACACTTGCAAACCCTTATCTTCCCATAAATACATTTACATTTGCAAATATTATGCAACATTTGTTTTTAGTGTCCAGTCATATAGACTAAGCAAACTAACTGAACCTGGTGATTTCACAGAAGCAGGAAACTAGTCATTAGCAGTGCTGCCATCATTGCATCACATTCCTAACAATAGAGTTTAACATTAAGTTAGTTAACTTTATAACTGTATATTAGATTATGCCGCCTAATAATATCTAATATCCAAAATGCAACTTAAAATAGCCAAGCAGTGACAATAATTAGTTTAGAGAATTGTTCAAAATATGCTACCATTTCCTACATTTTGCTTTACTAAAATTGAGAGTTTAATAAATAAACCCCTTTGTTAAAAACCCTGATTCATGAATATTCAAAGTCTATACCAGAGGCTGCCAAAGGTGGTATATATCCCATTGTACAGCGCTACGGAATTTGCTGGCGCTATATAAATCATAAAATAATAATAATATCCAGGTATAACAAGTTAAATTGTGTAAAATACTAAGTATATATGATCACATATTCATCTGCTAATACTACTGAATTTAAAATAGATTCAAACTGAATTTAAAATGTTTTCCAAAACAGATAAACTGACACATAGCTGTCAGTAAGATGGTTTTCCAGCGTGCCTGCTGAGGCTATTTAAATTCCTGCCAACTCACTCTTTAGTGAATATCTCTGGAAGTGTTTTAAAGGACGATTTCTACTTCCTTGCAGCTATAGGGTTTTATCAATTATACAGCGAGTTAAAACATGTCACGACTGCAGAAAGATATTCATAATAAAAATGGTTTCGTTCCCGATGGTGTTTTCCTCACCAATTTAAAAAAAGTATATTTAATATTATATGGCCTATTAGATGCAATTATGTTCTGATATACTATGCTGACTGCAACTAATGCACTTACTCATTAATCTAGAATATAAGAGAGAGAGAGAGAGAGAGAGATAGAGAGAGAGAATAATAATGTATGAAATATCTACATAGCTAGCTGTATTATCCATAACCCAAGTGACCTGTATAATCTTTTATAATATAAATTATTGATATAAAGCAGTAGAATGCATCGGTTCATTAGCAATCATGGACATGGCACATTCTATCTTCAGGTGAGTTCTTTTAATTAATAATATAGATAATTTCCCCAGCACAGACGCTGTATCATCTTCTATACCTGCCTAAACTACACCTAGGGTTACTCCAACCCAAACACAGTGTTTTTAATAAAACACTTTATCTGGTTAGATTAACTCTTCCTGGTCTGGTTCTTCATCCCATGGCAGAGGCCATATTGCCCCTGCAGCTCGATCCTGCTCATGGGATGTCACTCCCCCTCACATTGAGAGAGGTGTCACAGAGGATGGGCTGAAGAGAGGACTTGGACAGCATGGTGAAGAGGGGTGAAAGTCCTGGTCATTTGTCAAACTGAAATGCTGCACATGCAAAATCCAAGCACTATGACCACTTCACATCACCAAAGTGGTCATGGTGCTTGGAGTAGCCATTTAAAGGGAACCTTCTTTGAAAGCTCATTGTTCCATCACCCCAGTAAATGCTATTTAAGCATTTATTTAGTGAATAGTGCTGCTGATAAGTAAAAAAAAAATACTTATCTTGGTGGGACTTCTTTATTGAGGAAGGCATCGTGCTCACACTTAGGTCACTGCATGGGTTAAGTTCATTTATATGGCACACCCTAATTGTGCCTGGCAGTTAAAATCTAAGAATTAAATTAAAACATTTAAAATGTTGAGTATTTTTTTAAAATGAAAGCACAACCTTTAATAACATTAGTTAGCTTTTGGGTTGTGTCCACTTTAACTTCTACGTGTATGGAGGATCTGGCAGCATAATGACTTTTAAAGTGTTAATTTGTTAAAGAGTGGGTGTTATAAATCACACAACTAAATGTAATGTTTTCCATTAAGGCTGTAAGGTTCCAGCAATACAGTATAGGCTTCTAACTTTCCTGATTAGAACCTGTTAATGTATAACTAGGATACATATTAATAAACTACATTTCCTGTGACTTGTTACATCTCTTGAGAAAGGAATGTGCAATGATTCATACTCCTAATAATCAAGAACAAGGAGGTATTTGTCTACTTAGGATTTCTAGTCAAGGAACGTCTACACATATTCTGGTCAGACAATACAGAAGAAAAAACAGGATGTGATTCTATGAAACTGCAAAACTAGTAATGTATTACAAACATTAATACAATAGTTACAGTAAAAGGGAAGTGTCTAAGCCAGGCAAAAGTATTGCACTAAGGACACAATGTGCACTTAACATTAATGAATATGCTCCACCTCTTTTAATGCGTTAGCACCTGATAAAATAAGATGATAAAAACTATTAATGTAATCCTTTATTTTCAGAACCATGATTTAAACTGAGTTGATGGCGAAAAATTTAGAAATCCCAAAGAAAATCCAAACCATAGGCCAATAGGCAGCGCTAGCAGCCAGTTAGAAAATAGTTAAAAACCACTGGAGTTGGTTAAAACAGGAGGATAAATTAATAAATAAAAGGGAATAAAGGGCATGTAAAAGATGGATATAAAACCAAAAAGTGACAGTGCTGCTTTAACAATGAAATTAAAAAATAAGTAATGATTTAAAATGACAATGAGGAGAGATGAAGGTCATTAAAGTCAACGAGTAAGTAAAGGTTAGAGCTATTATAATTACTTTATAACACATATAGTCTTCATATAGAATCTTTAGCTTAGTGTCCCTTTATGTTACAGACTTTTACACTTCGAAATACACCACAAATAGAAAAAACTGAAAATGACTAATAAAGCCAATTATTCAGTGATTTATCTCCAAATCCTGCTTTAAAGTGCGATACCTGTCTATACCACGGAGGCTGGTGCTGACTTCTTTATCGTGCTACCTGGGATGGGCCTGATTTGCTGGAGATGGCAACTCCTGGAATTTGAGGCCTACCTTGATGGTTTAGTGCAGGAGGCAGCTGATACCTATCTCTGACGTATACCAGCCCTCTGCAATTCGACTTTGAGGTCAAATGGTAACATTTTATTGTCACCATTGGAAATATCTAAATATTGCTACAGGAATGGCTCCAGCGTGTTTGCTTACCGGTGTATCCAACTTGGGATTCTCCATAGGATCAGGGAGCCAAAATCTCCTATTATTAACATATTATATACATGCAATTAACTTTAATGGAAAACACATGCAAATTATCCTTTCAGATACAGTGGACAAAATTAATATAATTTGAGCAATTTTTGCAGTCATCCTTTTAATAGTCTACAGCTAAGCTGGACTCATTACTAAAAAAATCCCTGTTAATGCAATACATACGTCATAGTTAGTGGGATTTCTGGAAATCCAGGGGAACATTTGAGCCATATTAGATAATAAGTAAGAAGTGATGTAGTTTTTGATTGCACTAGAAGCATTTCCTTTCAATCCAGCTAAATAATCCATCTGCTAGGTACTGGTCTTCCGATTACATCACAGCATGACAGCTGCTCTGCAATATTATAGAAAAACTTTAGATTATACACTTTTACAATGTTTATGTACAGTGTACTGTATATATTCTCTAGCCTGTTAATAGATAGAATGTTATGTCTGTGTTGTGTGATTTGGCTACGAACTTTCTATCAGGAACCAAGACATATGTTATGCAAGAATGTGCATAACCCTGACTTTTTATACATAATTTCAATAGTTTTTGCACCAGTAAAAGTAATGAGTTTAAACAGTTAACAGTTGTAGTATTTTATTTTAAGCTTACGGTCCCAAAGGCGATCCTTTTTGTTTTATGTTTTTATTAGGTTAGGATGAAGATTGGATGGTTTTGAGGATTGACTGTGAGGTTCTCTATGGGAGATGCAGGGTCTTGCTGAGCTTGCTCTCGGGGACTGAGGTAACTTTGTTGGAGCTTATGCACAGCGAGTTCTTTGCCGAGGTAATATGTTATGTTATGCTGTCTCTATTATCTGTATAGTTTTGTGTTTACTATATTAGCTAAAACATTTTGAACTTGTGGTTTCCCAAAAAGAGGGGGGCTTGTTAGTTCATGTTTCCTGGGTGACTTAGCGCTTTCCATTTCTGAGTCTGATTGCTCTTGTTCTCGTAAGGCGTTTGCTCTATTATTTTAAACAGCTGAGCATCTAACTGAGCTATCATACAGATTTATACAAGGATACAAGCTCGTTAATATACAGATTAGAATCTGACTTGAACATTTTTTTTAATATATACAAAATATACACTCTTAAATTAAGCAAAGCTCTTTTGGAGAGATGTGCGACTGCAACATACTGAAAGGGTACATTTTTTAAACAAACCCTGCTTTTTCAATTAAATCATTTTCAATTCTAAAATATACTTTATCATTTATTGACTTTGCTAGCCATGTACTACAATTCCATTAGGGACCTCTTGCACAACTATATATTGAACAGGCTACACCATAGGAGCTTGGAGAGCATCTGGAATATAGAGGTTTAAACCTTTGGTTGACCATCCCAAATTTGATCTTTTACTTTCCAGGTCTAAGCAATACGTTCTCCTTCTTCCATCCACCCACACTACCTTGTCACTATCCACTGTTTGATTTCACTGTGTGTGGTTTTTAACATTTTATAAAGGTTACTTTTGTAGATATTTGTATATACTTAGACTAATCCTTTGACTCTCTCCATGTAGAGGATGCTTTTAGTAATTTATTTTGATCATTTAAGTGTTCCCAAGAGATAGACGATTGAGTTCAAACCTCGAAAGGTGGATGGTAGTACTGTCCCACCCAATCTGTTGTATGTTTTAATGACAGTATTGTGCACACACATGATGTTGGGGGACAAAACAAAGGTCACTGTAATGTATAAATGGCTCGTGTTCCTGTAAAGATTTCCAAATAGTCTTTGCCTTTTGCCATTGAATGAAAGTGAACATGAGTTATATGTGACAGGTAATATTTATTTTCAAAAGGTTTTTATTGAATGATTAAAAAAAATAAAACTTAGGAAAAACTACTAATGGAAAGGGTACGATAGAAAAAAAGAAAAAATGGGTAAAAATGTTTTTCTCTCCATCCACCGTCAAGCACTATACTAAACTCAATTATCTCCAAACACAAAAAACACACAATTTTACAAAACCCCCAAAATACCTTAAAACACATAAAATCTCCACAAGTTACATCCCCTGATAGCCCTGATCTGGGTGACCAACATATCCAAAAATCAGTTCAGGGGTTCAGGAATTTACTGGAAGTCAAAGTTTTTACCGACCGCACGCATGGTCCCATGCCCAAAATGGTTCCATAGAATCGCGGCTAAGTGCCGCTGGCGACCGACCAGGAACCGCAAAGTCTTCATGCCAAAAATAATTCAATAGAAATGCGACTAAGTGCCGCTGGGGGACTGACCAGGAACCGTGAAGGCTTCATGCCAAACATAGTTCCAGGGCATTCGCGGGTAAGTCCCCCTGAAGTCTATGCACGGTTTTGGTCCATGCGAACGCCTACCAGGGAGCTAGTGTTCGGTTCTATGGAAAGTGCCGAATCAGGGGAACAAGGGGGAATAAAATATGGGCAAGCAGGCCCCTCCAAGCATCCGTAACGAGGTTCAGTTCTTCACAATTTCTAATTATAGGTTTGGGCTGATAAATGTAAGCTGATTATTTACTTTGCACTTATAAACTTGCATGTCAGTTTATTTAACCCTTTAAGACCGGAGGGCGTACTATTACGCCCCATTTTAAGCGGCTCTAAACGCCACCGGGCGTAATAGTACACCCTCCATTTGTTTGTTACTTACCCGGGCGCTGGTGATCCCACGCCGGCGATCGCGGTTGGGGGGACTCCCAGGGAGCCCCCGCGGCACGTCCTTCCTCCTGGGGGCCCCCCCGGCCATGTGAGAGTGAGGTCCTTGCGAGGACCTCACAATCACATGGCCGGGTTAGCTGGCTCAGGCATTGCCAGCAGGGGGACTGCCTGTAATGACAGTTAGTCCCCCTGCTGGCTGAATTAAAATAGAATAATGTTAATAAGTGTAAAAAAAATAATAATTATATACTTAGATCATATATATATATATATATATAGATCATATATATATAATCATATAATATATAATACACTGTCTAGGTGTATTTTACTATTAATATATATATATAATTATATATATATATATATTAATATCAAATTACACGTAGATTGATACTGATTAATTATATATAGTTATTGTTATATAATATAAAAAATACATAAATACGTAAAAAAATAAAATTAAAAAATAATTAAAAATAAATAATTAAAAACTATATAGATGTGTGTTATTTCGTTCTAACTGTATTATGATATTAATATATATATATATATTTATATCAAAATACACGTAGAACGAAATAATATATATATATCTATATACATAAATATATACATATATATCACTATATATATATATACCTTTATATAAATAAAAATACATATATTAATTCTACACATATATTTATGTAATATTTTTACATAATTAGGTATCCTAATTAATTACAATTAGCGGAACCTGCCTGACAACCCATGCCAAAAGTATAGGGAATTTAATTTGCTAGCACTATATTTAACCCTATAACTTTCCAAGACACCAGTAAAATGTATTACAACGATGATATCGCCAGTAAAAGTGAAGTTTTTTGCATTTTTCACGCACAAACAGCACTTACACAGACGATATTATTGCTGCAATACTTTTTAATGTTTTGAAACAGAAATATTTGTGTTCAGCGAAGTCTCCCGAGTACAACACTACCCCTCATGTACAGGTTTTATGGTGTTTTCAAAAGTTACAGCGTCAAATATAAGGCTTGTGTTTCATTTTTTTCACATTAAAATTCACCAGATTGCTTACGTTGCCTTTGTGACCCTATGGTAGCCCAAGAATGAAAATTACCCCTATGATGGCATACCATTTGCAATAGTAGACAACCCAAGGTGTTGCAAATGGGGTATGTCCAGTCTTTTTTAGTAGCCACTTAGTCACAAACACTGACCAAAATTGGCGTTTTTTGCATTTTTCACACCCAAACAAATACTAACGCTAACTTTGGCCAGTGTTTGTGACCAAATGGCTACTAAAAAAGACTGGACATACCCCATTTGCAATACCTTGGGTTGTCTTCTATTGCAAATGGTATGCCATTATGGGTGTAAATTTTATTCCTGGGCTACTATACAGTCCCAAAGGCAACATAACCAATCTGGCGAATTTCAATTTCAAATGTAACGTGCTATATTTGACCCTGTAACTTCCCAAAACACCATAAAACCTGTACATAAGAGGTACTGTTTTACATGTGAGACTTTGCTGAATACAAATATGTGTATTTTATTGCAGTAAAAGCAAACAGTATTATGACATTGACAGTTAAAATGTCATGTAGAACTAAAATACCGTATATACTCGAGTATAAGCCGAGTTTTTCAGCCCATTTTTTGGGCTGAAAAACCCCAACTCGGCTTATACTCGAGTCAGAGTCTGTATTATGGCAATTTACATTGCCATAATACAGACCGGGGGAGAGGGGGGCTGGCAGAGCTGTAACTTACCTGTCCTGCAGCTCCTGTCAGCTCTCTCCTCCTCCGCGCCGTCCGGTCAGCACCTCGGTCAGCTCCCAGTGTAAATCTCGCGAGAGCCGCGGCTCTTGCGAGATTTACACTGGGAGCTGACAGAAGAGCAGAACGGACGGCGCAGAGGAGGAGAGAGCTGACAGGAGCTGCAGGACAGGTAAGTTACAGCTCTGCCAGCCCCCCTCTCCCCCCCACTGAACTGCCACTGGACCACCAGGGAAGGAGAGCCCCCCTCCCTGCCATATATCAAGCAGGGAGGGGGGACGAAAAAAAAAATATATAAATAAAATAAGAAATAAAATAATAATAAAATAATTAATAATAACAAAAAAAAAGGGGTATAAGGACCACTATGGGAGGGAGGGGGTGGGTTAAGGACCACTATGGGAGGGAGGGGGGGTATAAGGACCGCTATGGGAGGGAGGGGGGTATAAGGACCACTATGGGAGGGAGGGGGGGTAAGGACAACTATGGGAGGGAGGGGGGGTAAGGACCACTATGGGAGGGAGGGGGGTATAAGGACCACTATGGGAGGGAGGGGGGGGATAAGGACCACTATGGGAGGGAGGGGGGGTATAAGGACCACTATGGGAGGGAGGGGGGGTATAAGGACCACTATGGGAGGGAGGGGGGTATAAGGACCACTATGGGAGGGAGGGGGGATAAGGACCACTATGGGAGGGAGGGGGGGGATAAGGACCACTATTGGAGGGAGGGGGGTATAAGGACCACTATGGGAGGAGGTGGCATAAGGACCACTATGGGAGGGAGGGGGGGGTATAAGAACCATTATGGGAGGGAGGGGGGTATATGGACCACTATGGGAGGGATGGGGGTGATAAGGAACACTATGGGAGGGAGAAGGGGGATAAGGACCACTATGGGAGGGGAGGGGGAAGTAAGGACCACTAGGGGAGGGGAGGGTAAGGACCACTAGGGGAGGGGTGAGTCAGGACCACTGGGGGGGGGGGGGGGGGAGTGAAGGAACACGGGATTGGGGAGGTAACTCCACATCTTCTGCTCTTATTTAACAATATTACAACTACGGGTGTTTCTCTGCCAGAAATGCTAGAAGTGCACATTGTTACACTCCCTAAACCCAAGGTAGAAATGAAATAGGGAGAAGCAGGGTGCTTGATAGGTATTGTATGCGGGCATAGAGAGGGAATAACCCTCAGTAGAAGTTATTTTGGCAGATTGGAGACTTTGCCCACAAATAATTAAGTCTATAGAGAAGTTTAAAAAATGTTTTAATCAAATGTGAAGAATGCCGAGGTAAATAGTTTCCTGAGCCAAGCCCCTCAGCATTCTTCACATTTGAATTCTTCATCTCTCATTATGATATTTAGCCGCACTTTCAGCACACAGATATTTCAACATGTTTATAACTCCTAAGAAGCCGCAAGTTGACTGAGCCGTTATCTATTGATAAAATTAATCCTGATCGAAGCTGTCTTTATTATAGACGCTATAGCAACCTTAATCTCCTCAGACGATAGGTGCCCACGAAGGCATAGCATAGGATACTATATCTTCTAAAATACAGCTCCAGATAATTGCTGTATAATAATTAGAAGCTTAGAAATTCAGTTTTATTAGAATATTAGGTACTTATTAAAACACAGCGTAGTTTATCGACCCTAATACTAGCATCTCTATTAGACAGTCTTCTATCATTTGCATTAACATTAATCTTTCAATGTAGGGTAATAACTGCTTGATTCAAGGATAAATCTGACTGCCATTCTGGGGTCAAGAAGGAATTTTTTGTCCTAGCTTGTTGCAAAATTGTGCTTCAAACTGGGTTTTTTTTTGCCTTTTGGATCAACAGCAAAAAACAGGTGTGAGGAAGGCTGAACTTGATGGACGCAAGTCTCTTTTCAGCTATCTAACTATGTAACTATGTATGTAACACTATCTGGATCACTAACGCTCTAGCTAATTAGCTGTTGCACTGGTTAATTAGCCTTTTATTATTTCTTTGAATATATTCTTGACTGTTTAGCAAACTCAAGGACATGTGGGCATTACATTTAAAAACTAGCCTGGCTGATTGCCAGCAGTAAGGAACTTGACTAAAAGTCTGCTCTCCTTTAATCAGAATCTCGACTATCTTTCCAGTCTGTTTTAACACTATAATAACTAACTGGCTACTCTCAGAAAAAGCAACACTTTGATACATATGTTGCTATATTTGTTAAACAATCTGGCTGATTGCCAGTACTAACGAATTTCATTAAGCTAGGGCTCAGTTTCTCACCATATATATTATTTTTGATCTCCCCAAACCCAGGAACATTCCGACAGAATGCGCTAATTTACGCCCTATATCTATCCTTAATGCGGATATCAAATTGTAAGCGAAACTGCTGGCTGCCTGCATTAAACCATTACTTAGAGACCTAGCATCAGAGGAACAGGCAGGTTTTGTACCAGGCAGACAAGTAGGCGATAATACTAGACATTTTATTAATATGGCAAACTGGGCACAAACTACATGACAAAAAGAGGTGCTGCTTGCATTAGATGCTGAGAAAGCATTTGACCAATTAAATAGGACATACATGAGCAGCACCTTACTTAAAATGGGATTTTCTTCTAAATTTATAAAAAGTATTTTATCCTTATATACCAAGCCTTCTGCAAAACATTTTAATACTGGTTTCCTGTCTCAGGCATTTAATATTTCTAAAGGTACACGGCAGGGCTGCCCGCTCTCACCGATCATCTTCATTCTTAGTGTGGAACCACTAGTTAGACATATTAAACAAAATATAAACATTAGTGGCTTACAGACACCGGGTGGAGAGCAAAAAGTAGCGCTCTTTGCAGATGATGTGTTGTTATTCCTGACTAATCCTAGTATCTCAATCTCGACTATTACCAAACTCTTAAGTACATATGGTGAGGTTTCTTACTATAAAAACAATATAATGAAGACTCAAGCACTTCCCATAGGAATCTACGAGAGGGCTCTACAAAATCACTTACTTATATGATTGGCGCCAAATATCTCTTACCTACTTAGTTATAAAAATAACTAGATCACAAACACTATTACTTAAAGAAAATGATGTAGCTCTTTTACATAAGCTGGAGGGTCAATTGACTAAGTGGGGGAATACGGAGGTGTATTGTGGGACATGTACATGCTATTAAAATGCTGATAGTGCCTCATATCCTGTATCTCTTCCACAGCATTCCTATTGCTATGCCCATAACAATGATAAAACAATTCCAAAGACTTATTAATGCTTATATAGGGAAGAAGAAGCCGCTAAGGGTCACGAACAAACTGTTGTGGTTTCCATTTGCCAAAAGGGGGCTGGGGATACCCACTATTATGGCGTATTATAAGGCAGCAATGCTGACACATTGTTTGGCAATTATATCAAGACCTAATAAACCTATTTGGACTAAGATGGAAGAAGCGTGCAGGCTCCCATATAAACTGGACAGGTGATTGTGGTCATTGGATGTTCCTATGTGGACCAAATATAGCATAGTCTCAACTAAGAAGCTTGTGCTTCAATATTGGAAACAATGGGCACAAAAACTAATGGGGACCACAAAGATTCTTGCTATGGCACCTCTTAGTGCGCTATCAGCACTTACTCCAGATTTAGATCTGAACATTTTGATCTCCTACGGAATAATCAGGGTTCATAAGCTTTGTACCCCTATAGGGATTAAAGTTTTCCAGATATACAAAAGGAATGTATGCTTCCTGCAAAAGAAATTGATACATATTTGTGAGTTAAAAATGTGTTACAATCACACAATATTGTTAAGATAGACCCTGCAATGTTGCCTCCTTTAGGACGTATGTGTATGAATAATGGCCCGAAGCTTAAAGGGAAACTCCAGTGCCAGAAAAACGATCCGTTTTTCTGGCACTGGAGGGTCCCTCTCCCTCCCACCCACCAATCCCCGGTTACTGAAGGGGTGAAAACCCCTTCAGTGACTTACCTGGGACAGCGGCGATGTCCCTCGCCGCTGTCTCCGCCTCCGCGACGCTCCTCCTAGTGATTACGTCGGCCGGTGGGCGAGACTGATCTCGCTCACCGGCCGAGGAGACCTAATGCGCATGCGCGGAAATTCCGCGCATGCGCATTACGTCTCCCCATAGGAAAGCATTGAAAAATCATTTCAATGCTTTCCTATGGGGTTTTGAGTGACGCTGGAGGTCCTCACACAGCGTGAGGACGTCCAGCGACGCTCTAGCACAGGAAACCTGTGCTAGAACCCAGGAAGTGACCTCTAGTGGCTGTCTAATAGACAGCCACTAGAGGTGGAGTTAACCCTGCAATGTAAATATTGCAGTTTATGAAAAACTGCAATAATTACACTTGCAGGGTTAAGGGTAGTGGGAGTTGGCACCCAGACCACTCCAATGAGCAGAAGTGGTCTGGGTGCCTACAGTGTCCCTTTAAACCTCTCTCTGTATGCTATAACGCCTTTAATAATTTATAAGCTGAACTGAAATTACCGTATATGCAGAAGTGAGAGGGACTTGGGGACCTTTATTTCTTTATTAAAAGCTATATCAATGACGAAGGGGTCATCAAGTAGCATTTCTCATTGGGAAGCCTATATTAAGTTCATTATAAGGTGGTACTTGGTGCCCTCTAGGCTATCTCACGTATATGCAGATTTGTTCTCAGTATGCTGAAGATATGACAGAGATAGAGGTTCCATGTTGCATGTATTGTGGTCCTGCCCCTGCTTGGACTCTTACTGGAGGCAAATTCAAGGGGTGAATTCCTCGATAATGGGAATAACTTTGCCTTTTGAGCCACAAATTTACTGAGGATGTGGAGGTGTCTCAATCTATAGTAATACTTCATATTCTGTTAGCTGCTAAAATGAGCATAGCATACAAATGTGAAAAAAAAGCCCTCCTACCATTCAGGATGTGTTCAAGTGAGTCGATATGATGGCTCAGTATGAAAAAATGGTATATCAGATAAACGGAAAAGATAAGAATTATGACAAAGATTAGAGCGGATGGCAGAAGATTAGAGAGAAATATTTGACTCCTTAAAAGGAATGTAAAAAAAAAGAAAAGGGGAAGAAAAAAAGAGATAAAAAGGAAGAAAACTATCAAGTACCCTAGTGCATCTTCCCATATGTGTGAACCAAATATAAAGCCCATAAAACCTAGAAAATTAGAAAAGAAAAGGAAAAATAAAGGAAATTAAAATGTTTATTCTTATATGAGTATAACAATGTTTTTTTTTGTGATGTTTTGTTTTTGAACGCTCCAGTTTTAAGAGCTATTAGATTATTCTGAGTACTATTGTCTGGCCTAGGTATCAGGAGACTTATGAGCTGGTAGGGTACCACTAAATGGTTGGAGTAAAGGGTCAATATTATTAAAGTAAAGAATGCTAATAATTTTATGCAAATTCATGTTAGACACCTTAATACTGCAATAAATGAATACTTATCATGTGGGACTGTAATACATAAGTTACAATTTAAATTTGGTACTATATTGTAATATGTTTCTGATTATGAAGGGATTTTGGGAACTGAAATGTTACTGTAAAATGTTGCTGTATTTTGTTTCGTATTTAAAAAAGAAAAGAAAAAAGAAGATATTGCAAAAAAAAATTGTAGGAAAAAAAGGAGAAAAAAAATGAAAACAAAACATTAGGTGGTTCTAAACTCAGGACAAAATTTAGAAACTATTTAGCATGGGTGTTTTTTGGAGGTTGTAGATGTGCAACAGATTTTGGGGGTCAAAGTTAGAAAAGGTGTGTTTTTTAAATTTTTGCATTATATTTTATAATTTTTATAGAAAATGATATGATATGATGAAAATAATGGTATCTTTAGAAACACCATTTAATGGCGACAAAAACTCTATATAATATGTGTGGGTAAAGTAAATTAGTAAGAGGAAAATTACAGCTAAACACAACCACAGCAGAAATGTAAAAACAGCCCTGGTCCTTAACGGTAAGAAAATTTAAAAACGGTCTGGACACTAAGGGGTTAAATGTCAACTGCCCCAGCTCTGACCATTCAAGTTTACCTAATGCATTTACCATTTGGCTTATACCTCCTGAAACATCAACCCTGTTAGATTTCTTAGTATCATTAGCAAAAATACATACCTTACCATGAAGACCTTCTGCAATATCACTAATAACAAATATTAAAGAGAATGGGTCCAAATACAGATCCCCGAGGTAACCCACTGGCAACTAGACCTTGCTTTGAATATACTCCATTGACTACAAGCCTCTCAGCCATTGCCTAACCCATTCAACAATATTGGAATCAACAATATTGGAATCAACACCTGTTTATAGCTGGTATAAAGTGTCCTAAAGACATAAAGAGTATCCACAGATTATCCACAGTGGGAGAAATGGTTGATTCAAGGAGCTATGTTGTTACATAATCTTCACCACTACCTAATTCTGAAAAATAAAGTTCTTTACTTGTTTTACAATGCTACATTTCACTATTAGATTTTCAGTTAATTTTCCATGGGTACAAATATATCTGCAACTCCATGCTGTCCCAATTGGATATTAGAGGGTGGTTGAAATTAATTTTTATGTTGCATTCCATTGCATTTTACACTGCTAGAGTGCAAACAGATTTAAAAGCCTTATTTGCTGTAAAACACATGCATTGCTGCTGCATATTGTTAGAGACCACTGACAAATGGATTTCATTAACATTAAGGGAACACTCCAAACACGTAAAGCACCTGAGCTTACTGAACAGCTTTAGGAGTTAACAGGGATCCTTCTTTCACATTTCAAGAGAAATCAGTACTTTTTAAAGTGTTTTTCCTCACTTTCTTTGTGCCCTAACGCAAATTGGAAAAGCAGATTCCCACAAAGAAGCATTGACTTCAATGCGTCTTGCATTGAGAGTAGTGATGTCCCGAACTGTTCGCAGGCGAATAGTTCCTGGCGAACATCGCTTGTTCGCGTTCGCCACGGACGGCGAACACATGCGCTGTTCAGTCCGTCCCCTATTCGTCATCATTGAGTAAACTTTGACCCTGGCCTGTACCTCACAGTCAGCAGACACATTCCAGCCAATCAGCAGCAGACCCTCCCTCCCACACCCTCCCACCTCCTGGACAGCATCCATTTTACATTCATTGTGAAGTTGCATTCTTAGTG
The DNA here is from genome assembly GCF_036172605.1 of Pelobates fuscus. Taxonomy (NCBI): domain Eukaryota; kingdom Metazoa; phylum Chordata; class Amphibia; order Anura; family Pelobatidae; genus Pelobates; species Pelobates fuscus. The sequence goes on along the minus strand of NC_086321.1, from coordinate 82,473,045 downwards.
AGAGTAGGGACAGTGTAGCTGCTGCTGATTTGATAGGGAAATTGACAGCTAGGCTAGTGTATTCAGTGTCCACTACGGTCCTGAAGGACTCATCTGATCTCTGCTGTAAGGACAGCACCCCAAAAAGCCCTTTTTAGGGCTAGAACATCAGTCTGCTTTTTTTTTCTGTGTAATGTAATTGCAGTTGCCTGCCTGCCAGCCTGTGTGTCAGGCTCACAGCATATACTGTGCCCACTTGCCCAGTGCCACCACTCACTCACTGGTGTCACAATAGCTTGCATTTAAAAAAAATAAAAAATAAAAACTTTTTTGACTGTAATATAATAGCAGTCAGTTTCCTTCACGAGTGTGCGTTTCAGGGCCTGCCAGGGCACAGTGTCACACCAGTGCAACTCATATCTGGTGTAACAGTAGTGTACATTTTTGTACAAAAAATACAATTTTGACTGTAATAGATTGAATAGCAGTTAGTTGTCTGCCAGCGTGTGTGTCAGGCTCACAGCGTATACTGTGCCCACTTGCCCAGTGCCACCACTCATATCTGGTGTCACAATAGCTTGCATTTAACAAAAAAAAAACTTTTTGGACTGTAATATAATAGCAGTCAGTTTCCTTCACGAGTGTGCGTTTCAGGGCCAGCCCAGTGCCACCACTCACTCATATATGGTGTCCCAATAGCTTGCATTTAACAAAAAAAAACTTTTTGGACTGTAATATAATAGCAGTCAGTTTCCTTCACGAGTGTGCGTTTCAGGGCCTGCCAGGGCACAGTGTCACACCGGTGCCACTCATATCTGGTGTAACAGTAGTGTACATTTAAAAAAAAATAAAAAATTTGACTGTAATATATTGAATAGCAGTTAGTTGTCTGCCTGCGTGTGTGTCAGGCTCACAGCGTATACTGTGCCCACTTGCCCAGTGCCACCACTCACTCACTGGTGTCCCAATAGCTTGCATTTAACAAAAACAAAACTTTTTTGACTGTAATATAATAGCAGTCAGTTTCCTTCACTAGTGTGCGTTCAGGGCCTTCCCAGTGCCACCACTCACTCACAGGTGTCACAATAGCTTGCATTTAAAAAAACTAAACTTTTTGGACTGTAATATAATAGCAGTTAGTTTCCTTCATGAGTGTGCGTTTCAGGGCCTGCCAGGGCAACTCATATCTGGTGTCTCAGTAGCTTGCACGCATAGTACCACTAATCGAAAAAAAAATGACAGGCAGAGGCAGACCACCCCGCAGGGGCCGTCGTGGTCGTGGTTCTGTAATTCCCTTTGGCCCTAGAATAATGCCCAGTGTTCAGAGGCCACGTACCTTGAACTTGAAAAGTTCTGAGGACATAGTTGACTGGCTAACACAGGACACCCAATCTTCTACAGCTTCCGCTCGGAACCTCAACGCACGCAACGCAAGGAGTAAAAGCAGAAAAAGACATATACATATGTAAAGAAGTGTTAACAATTATGATAATTTTGCATTACTACTTAACAGCTAGTAGGTTATGCAGTAACTGCATTTTTATTGTGGATGGATAGGCTATTGTCTTAATTTTTCTGAATAGTTACAAAGAAAGTAGTGGCAGAAGACAATCAGTAACCCTTCAAGTGCAGCTTTGTATCATTTACAGTACACATTAAAATTCTTCAAATAATCAAAACAACTGTGCACTTTAATTCTTCATTCACTTTACTTAATTAACAATAAAACAATGTGAGTGTATGTGGTTGTTGCCCCTTTTTTTTAAAACTTAATTTGAGCACTTTAACCCCTTAAGGACACATGACATGTGTGACATGTCATGATTCCCTTTTATTCCAGAAGTTTGGTCCTTAAGGGATTAAGGTGGTTGGGAATAAATCAAAATCTATACACCATATTAGTGTGTGTGTGGGGGAGGGGGGGTTGGTGAAGTGCTGATACTACTATTCACTGGTACTATAAATATTACGGTGCTGTAATTTGGGTTTCTATCAGTCTGTTCTGTAGCTGTTTGAACACTATGGCTCACTCTCTGGTGCATGAAGACTGCCTTCTCTACTGTCACATTGATAATACAGAAATATATATATATAATCATATTTCCTGCAACTATAGGACTTTAAATAGCAGACATATATTTGATTCTTGTATATTTGCTGGATAATTTCCAATCTTTTAAAGATATGTTTATTTTCTGGGATACTTTGCAGCTCGACAGGCACATCTTATCACTAGTTGGGTTTTGAGACTATTCACTCTGTCAAATGTTTATTAATATAAGCCAAATAATCTACAAAGTAGTGCATATTAATTCATATTTTTTCTGTTTGTAAAGTGCAAAGGTATTCCATAGTGCCATGCTGGTTAAAGGAAACACATAAAATAAATGTGTAAAAACAAGCTTGTAACTGCTTTCCATGGTTGGATTGATTTGCACTTGATAATGCAGAAGTGCAATTTCTGTATTATCAATGTGACAGTAGAGAAGGCAGTCTTCATGCACCAGAGAGTGAGCCATAGTGTTCAAACAGCTACAGAACAGACTGATAGAAACCCAAATTACAGCACCGTAATATTTATAGTACCAGTGAATAGTAGTATCAGCACTTCACCAACCCCCCCTCCCCCACACACACACTAATATGGTGTATAGATTTTGATTTATTCCCAACCACCTTAATCCCTTAAGGACCAAACTTCTGGAATAAAAGGGAATCATGACATGTCACACATGTCATGTGTCCTTAAGGGGTTAAAGTGCTCAAATTAAGTTTTAAAAAAAAGGGGCAACAACCACATACACTCACATTTGACTACAGAAAAGATTATATGGAAACATCCAAACCACAATCTCAAATATGTCAAAGATACCATGACTCAAACAGCAACTTAAAATCCTCTACTTGACTTTCTCCAAACCAATAGATACCAATTATGGATTGATTCCAAACATGATCATAATATTCATTTATTTATGTATTTTTTTAAATAAGAACCAACCCAAAACAATACGGACAACACTCCCACCCACCAAGAGGCAGAAAAAGAATCCTGATGTTAATGAAAGAAGAGTTGGTAAAGAATACATGAGAGTAAGAACAGAAAGATTACACTCACGGAAACCAAAAATAACAAGGTATCTTCAACTTATCCCATGAAGCCTTAACCTATACACAAATAACAGTTCTTAAGAAAAGGCATTTTCTCCTACTCACTCCTTCAAATCTTTTAAAACCTTTTTATATATAAAGTAAGGAAAGCTACTTTAATAAGATTTTTTGCAAATAAGTCTTCTCCAAATTAAGAGACTCCCAAAATTAACAGACTGCCCTTGTATTGTCAATGCAAGCCTGAAAGAAAATCTAAATTCTACCCATCTGGCTATCAATCTCGCCCGTTTGAGTTTTTTTTATAAAATTAGTAGTAAATGACTTGGAAAATATTAAGAAAAAACATATACAATCACCAGAATTTAATAAGAAGTGAAAGATAAGCCCTGAAACTACTCCAATATGATTATTATTATTATTATTATGTTATTTATATAGCGCCATCAAATTCCGCAGCGCTTTACAATGGGTGGACGAACAAATATGTAGTTGTAACCAGACGAGTTGGACACACAGGAACAGAGGGGTTGAGGGCCCTGCTCAATGAGCTTACATACTAGAGGGAGTGGGGTAAAGTGACACAAAAAAGTAAGGATAGTATTGGACTAGTGACAGTTGCAGAAGAGGAATCAGTCGGGAGATATTAACAGTTTAATTGATACGCTTTTATGAAGAAGTGGGTTTTTAACGATTTTTTGAAGGAGTGGAGACTGGGTGAGCATCTAATGGAAGAGGGAAGCGAGTTCCACAGGAACAGTGCGGCCCTCGAGAAATCTTAAACAAAACACAAAACAAAAAGGGAAAAGGGTGGCGCTAATTAACAAAAGTGCTATTAGTGCAGCATGCAGCACGAACACCTAAGTGTACAGTCACTAGTTTAAACTTACATATACAAATAGAAAAACGAAAGAAAAGGTGATTGCGCAATTTTGGTATAACTCCAGGGTTATGTAGGTAAATACAGAAAACCAACATAGAGCAATACATTTAGACACCAAATGTTGAAAATGAAAGACTTGGGAAAACTCACAATCTTTAGAGCATTTTTGAGTTTGCTCTAAACTATGAAGGCAGAATACATCAATCAGATGAGCATATGTCTGTGCTCGGTCCCCTCAGGAGGTGTTTGCAGTCCTCTGTAGGATGGATCAGGAACCAGGTAGCCAGATGAATATATAGTAAATACTTTTATTTATACAAAATAAAAAGCAATAAAAAGTGTTTCGACCCAATGCAATAGATTTTCCTCAGGTGCATGTGTAGTTGCAACTGCATCAATTATCATTTATATATAGCAAACAATTAAAAAACGAGTACAGGTGTATTATCAATAATCCCTCCCTCTTTTCCATATATGGAATACTTCCGGTTTCTTTCTTGTATTTCGGCCTCCTCCAACATGTCCACTCGCATCTTCTGGTCTCTATGTATTGATCTTGTCCTTCTCAACATGGCCGTGCATTGCGGCTCATTCCGATTCGTCATTTCCGGTTTTCGTCATTGCCGGAAATCGCCACTTCCGGTTTCGTCACTATGGCGCCATTTACGGCCGTGCAGGGACGTATTCTCTCATGTTGATAATTCATCAGGGGAGGAGGAGCAAGCCAAGGAAGTTCCATAATGAGGTCAAGTCTATACAGAAGCCATATTGCAGAAGGGAAATCATAAGGGCAATGGAAAATAGGATAGTTTGGTATTAGACCGGACAAAATAAATAAAAATACAATAATCATCAATAAGAAATAAAGATAAAAAAAGTCTTTTGATTGATACATATAGGATACAGAATATTAAATAAAAACGTAAAATATGGTTTGATGGGAGAATAAAATAATAAGAGCTTTTTATAAAATGGGACCTATTTCAAAGTCAATATTTAACCCTTTAGGGCATAATGTCTGAAGTTCAAAAATCCAACTAGATTCTTTTTTACTTAAATTAAAAGCAGTATTACCCCCTCTCCAATGGGTTTGAACTTGTTGGATTGCTGTAAATTCTATTTCTCCAGGGTTTGAATTATGTTTAACTAAAAAATGGTTGGACACACTGTGGTTTATAAAACCATTTTTTTATATTTCTGACATGCTCATATATCCTTGTCTTTAGGGGTCTAGAGGTTTTCCCTATATATTGTAAACTGCAAGTACATTGTAGCAAGTATAACATTACTGGAATCGCATGTAATGAAAGAAGTGATTTTGAACCTTTTTTTAGTTATATTAGATGTAAACTTATATTTCTTTTTTGTACTAACATTAGTATTTTTACAAGTGTAACAGTTACCACAATGAAGAAATCCCTTTGCTGTTTTAGACCAATTAGTTAAAAAAATTACTGCTCTCCTTTTGTTTTTCTACATAGTTGGACGTTAAAATTTGTTTAAAATGTTTTGCCCCTCTAAAAATGAATTTAGGGTTATCACCAATAAAATTATGGATGTCATGGTCTTGTTTTAAAATGTTCCAATTTTTGTTTATACATGAACACCGCTGGACTTCAAGGTAATTCGTATAAATTACCTTCATTTGAATGGCTTTACAAATCTAGTGAATGGATCTGAGCGTTATTTCGCTACCAGGTCCAGAAGCATTTTTCTAGTTTTTATGACCAGAATGCTCTGACTCAAATTTGGAATCTCAGTCTGATGTTTAACCAAAAAAATTGTTTTTACCTACAAAAAAACAGGGAATTGCTAAAGTAGCCAGTTTTGCTTCAAGCTATGCTAACCTCTTTATGGCAGACTGGGAGTATACTGCTATTTGGGGTGAGCTATATTTATTTTTTGGGGGGGATAATCCAGCTAAAAATCTTGATTTGTTTTTAAAACATCTTAAATATAATGATAAAAACATTATTTGACCTTCAAAATATAGTAATAATAGAATTAATTTAAGATCTCCAACATTTTTATTCAAGACTGAAAAATACATACTTTGACCAATCTAGTTGCCATTATGACCTCTGGAGTAACAGCATTCCAAGAGTCATCAGTCTTTGCACTTTAATTGCTCAATGTAACCATAGTGGAATAGTAAATACGGTGACATAATGAGAAAGTAGCATTACAAAATGATGGTATTGGAAATGTGTTTATAAAAGGAATCATAATTAATTTTATAGATACATTTACAATACTATCATTTTGTAATGCTAATTTTTCTTTATATTTCCTTATTTACTATTCCACCATGGTTACATTGAGCACTTAAAGTGCAAAGACTGATGGACAATATAGCAGTAAATGCAACAGTGAAAAAAATCCAGGACCTGGAAGTTTCCACAATCAAGTAATAAAATGGCGAATTGGTGTTTTTGACAAAATCGAATGAACATCTGGGAATCTAAAAGTACAGCTCAAAGGATTATAGACTTGGTAGTCATTATTGACCAATTGCAAAAACAGTAAATATCTGTTTTGAGATATTGAATGTGTATCAGAAGTGCCAAATCGTGGATATGACATGTTGAGCAATATTCCAATAGGTCACTACCGGTACACGGAACCCATAGGCAATCCATTTCAATGCATCGGAGGTGACATGTTGAAGTGAGACGCGGCACTTCACTTACAGACAATAAACTCCACACATTCCCACCCCTAAAAGCCATGTCTGATTGGCAGGAACCACAAACTAAAAGAGGGAACCCGGGAGAAGCAAAGGACCAATTTAGAAAGCCTTTGAAGAAGGTTTCCAGTGTTTTATATGTTTTTAACGGTTTTATTTCTAAGATATTTTAAACAAATTAATCTTAAATTATTTTGTTTGTCAAACATAACCAAATAGCGATTTATTTCTGGCATACTGCACCCTGGGTCCTAAAGAGGGTATTGTCCACCCTATATTTCACAATATATGTACAAACTTGAAGCCAGTCATTTATGGGCTCCAAATCAAGGTGCGCATACAACATTATAGCTTATTATCTGCTGATACTTTTTTTCTGGACATACTGAACCAAATTCCTCTGTCTTCTTCCATTTCATTGTTTTTACTATCCATTTTCGGAGGATATTAATCATACCACTGCACAAGAAGGTAGTGTTGCCACCTTAAAGGCCCAGAAGTCTACACGTTTAGAGCCTTTATTCCTACAAAAGGCTCATCCAAATGTAAGTGTTTACTACTTCCTTAACAACATATAGAGTTGCACTATTATTTGTTTTGTTCTATGTTCTATGTGCTGCCCATTGTATATATTAAGGGGTAAGTGCTTGCATTGTTCAGCATCAAAAAGTATCAATTTTGCACTTGCTTATATTCAGGTATTCACTTTTAACAAAGATGTATCTTGCATCCATATTGCTTTACAACATGTTCACATGATTGCAGTTGTAGTCAGGTGACCATTACAAAATTTGTTTGTACCTTTCTCTATATAATACTTTGTGCCAGACATAATTGAAAACCACTTGAAAATGCCACTGAACTAGGTGAACGTATATCTTTTTTTTTTTTACCAGAATTTGTTGTTTCCTCTGGCATTCCTGATTGAAGTAACTTTCTGTGAAACTTAGATACCCAATTTTTGGTGGGGATCAAATCACTTACGCTGGAAACATTGAGCAGTATCTATGTACATTGTTAAACAGCGAGCATAATATTTTGTTTCTTATTTTCTCTCTCTTAGGCAGGGATTGGTCCGCCATAAGCCTCATGCTTTGAACTCCGTATGAAGCTCCTTCATTGTGAGTGTATTGCACCTCTTTTTCTGTTTTCTGTTCACATGTACTCAAAAGAACATATGCTATAAGAAGCAAGGCCATTTGGTGAAACCCCACAAATCCTGAATCATAGTCTGTGGACTTTCCAATAATTCTGTGTTATAAAATATAAGAATTGTCTCTACTAGGGGCAACCTGATTTGTTTAATGTATTTTACACTTTGCTCTTGGGGGTTTGAGGAAGTTACTCTTGTTCAGTGTTTACTGCCACAGAAATCTGTTGGTTAATAGTTAATGGCGCGTGTCCATCCCATATGTGTATTTTGGGATTTCCATATATTAATAGAGGAACTTTAATTTTCTGACTTATTTCCCACCTCACAAGGATTATGAGTGCAACAATGGTTAGTATAAAACTCACCATTACTGTGCTCACAGGTAAATGTTCAGACCATCTTCCAGGTATGGAACAAGCAGGTGTAATGAGTCTCACAATATAAACTTAAAGGGAACCTATGAACAAAACCTACAGCTCAATATGGAAATAATGTGTCCATATTGCAAATATTGTGTAAATCTGCCTAATCTCTTAGAATGGAAGGCTGAGAGTGATGGAGTATTGCTATCTCATGTTGATTGCATTTCATTGAACATTGTGGAAATATGCCTGAAGATTTTGAAAACTGTGGGTGCTGCTGGGTACAACCCTATTGTTTGTCAAACCACTAAAAATAATTTGGAAGAAAACCAGAAGACTAAGTCAACAGACCAAGACACAATGTGCTGTACTGGTTATATTGCTTAGAGTGTCCTTCAGAACATAGCATTACATTTATATATAAATTACTGAATATTTGTGTATCGTTCACAATAAAACCGAACTTACTTGATAACAGAAGAAGATATGTACTAAGAAATATACTTGCATAACTACTAACATGGTTATGGAAATTTCTGTTTATATCTGCAGATTACCCTAAAGTCTTAATCATTAAGAAACACACTTATTCTGCTAGACCCCAATTTAACCCCTTAGCTACTATACACTTTTTGTTTTCAAAGGATTAGCATAACATTTACTTGAAACTTGGGATGGCTAGTACACAATTGAATGAAAAACAAACAAACAAAAAAAGCTAAATTTACATATTTGTTATTTGTGTATTAATCAGAAAAAGATTATGGCAATGAAAAAGTATTTACACTCAATAGTTTCACTTATTTTATAAAAAAAATTCACAAATAGTGAAAACATTAGTATAATGGCAAAAACTTATATATAGAAACATTCAGTAGATGTGTCAAAAATAGTTAAAAATGATCAAGTCCTAATGGGCGTATGCTGACTCCCAACAGTCCAGATCAGATGGGATCCTCCTAATTTTGGGCTTCTGTCCTGCCTTCCCAGGTTGGTTTCTAGGAGTTCCGCTACAGGGGATGCCAGAGAACTGTCCTCATCAAATTATCCTACTGAAGTTATAAGATGGAAGCGTGCCCTCCTGCTTTCACATTTTCTCATGAATGCAATCGTGTTTGTTAAGGGTATACCCCCTTAGGGCAATATTACACTCGTGTTTTTTATTTCTTTTAGAATTACATACCTCCCAACATTGGGTGGGCAGGACTGATGGAGTGGGTCACCAGGTGATGTCTATAAAGAGCAGGCAAACTGGAAGAAGTGGGTCTGCTAGGAAAAAGGGGCAAACCTGCCACCTAAGGGGCCTGTCTGGCTGGCCCCCATCCTGTAGGACCTTGCAGAGAGTGCCAATGATGATGCACTCATGTTGTGCTGACTAAGGACATTTAGTTCAGGCACCAGGGTGCTAAATCAGGGTGGTGGAACAGAACACTGAAATTGAGACTGTCCTCGCGGAATCAGGACTGTTGTGGGACCATATCCCCACTTTTGTTTTGTGGATATATGAAAATCATGCCTGTAGTATTTAGAAAAGTAAGTTGGACTTTACAGTGCAAGATATATTTAAAACCTTTTATTATGTTTTTTGTTTGTGAAGAGTGTACAGACAGACTTACTTGCAGTGCACTTAAACAGATTGGCCTGTGGTAGATTCTCATCTGTTGTAGAATTACAAGTCCAATGATGCTTCCATGCAAACCCATAAAGCTCTACCAGCTGCTACTGCAACTCCCATGATGCTTCTACAACAACCAGGGATCATTTGAACATTCCAGTATTTAAGCAGAATCCCTTTCAGTAATATACCCATTAGTGTTTCCAAGGCAAATTAAAATCCTAAAATTGTAAACAGAGGTGTGGTTATATCTTAGTTCGAAAATACAGTTGTGTCAAGTCACACAATATTATTATATGACATGACTTAAAGGAACACGCCAAGCACCATAACCACTATATTATGATGTAGTGGTTATGGTGCTATGAGTACCCTGGAACCCTCATAGTTTAAGTAGTCAAACCAATTGTGAACACTTTAACAACTTACTTGAGGTCCACCTGGCACTGGTCACATCTCCTACAAGGAGCTTCCATTAGCTTCCCTGAGCTAAGCTTTCTTCAAGGCTGACTAATTGGCTAAGAGCATTGGCTGAATGCTCTCAGCCAGTGATTTAAATCCTGCGCTGCTGGCTTCAGCTCAGTGATGCAGAATCTAGGCTGTAGAGGAAGAGGTGACTGGAGTCTGGTGTACCCCAAGAAAGTTGTCAAATCATTTGAAAATGCTTTGACGATTTACCACAAGGCCCTCCTGGCACAATAACCACTACAGTGTGCTATCTTTAATAGGGGTCTACTAACTATTTGTCTGCTCTGACTATCAGCCTTTTAGTTAATAATATTGCCTGAAGAGTTATGGATCATTTGGGAAAACAAATTAGCCACTATACCAGATTTAGGAGACAAGATCATATATCTGAAATGCATATTTATAGTTAGATGGAGGAAAGAACAAATATTGACATTAGAATGAACTGTCAAAAAAATAGGAACAATATTCAGGTTCAGGGAAACAAGTATTGCCACTATGTGGAAAATGGGAAAATATGTCACAGTGTTGTGCCTAATCATTAAATTCATGAAGCACCAATATCCAAAAAGTAATAATCAATTACCTAATAAGGCTTAACGATACTGGCGGGCACACAACCCACTTCGGAATGAGTATATTGAGCTATAGGAAACAGAAATCACACAGAGACCAAGTTGCAGATAAGAATTCACATCACACTTTATTGTCCACAATGGGACCCAGGACAAAATAAGCTTAATTCTCGTTAAGTAGTTGCATGCATTCACATCAAAACAGCTTAGTATCTAGATATATCAACTTAAGTATACATCACCATTTAGAGGGGGCTTGGTTACGTCCTCGCTGCACGACCGGGGGAACTCAGACAGTCAGGCTTGGAGGGACCCTCTCTGGGAACAGCAGAGACCAGCAACACGCGTCCGCATTACAGGTGGGTAGTTCTCCAAGTGAGTGCCAAGTTTTCCCGTCTTTTATACTTTTTGCCAAGTTTTATCAGTGCAGCCCAGCATGTATCTTGTCATGCACGTTAGGTAGTCAGTACGGTTGATCAGGCCGGTCATGACCCCCAACGCCCATGCCAGACACATGCGGCATCTTATCTATCTATGTCCCTACTCTTTATCTTTCTAATACCAAGTCCCTCTCTTACACACAAGGGCCTTTTTGGATATTGGCCAGACATGCTATGGAATATTCTATGCAATATCAGCGCAACACAGTTTTAGTATTTTATGCAATGTCATCTTACACAGTCTAAGTATTTTATGCAATGTCAGCTTAGTTGAATTTCTTAGTGCGACACAGTTACAGACAAGTGCCATCTTAACTATCTATAATAGATTAATTTGCTCATTAGTGATCAATCAATCATACCTAATTAGTTAATTGGAATTTTATCACAATTATCACATTCCATCCCTTGATCACTCAGTGAGCAAAACCTCACACATTTACGCATGCCATTCAGGTTATCAGCAGGGGGCAAGCCCATTAACCCACTGATCCCCATATTGTTCCATTCACTCCTGGAACCAATTCATGCACTAAAGCTCTCCGAGTCGAGGGTCACCCGTAGGACATGCCTCTTCCCGCTTAACATTCTCTATCTCTAAACAACATTTATCACACTTCTAACATTTGCTTTTTAAATGTAGTTACTCTTTGAATGCAGCAAATAACAATTTTGTAGCATAGATAAATACAGAGTATAATAAAAACACACCACACAATTCCCTTTAATATTTTCATCCCAAGTCCTCCTATCCATGATCCTATACCAAATGTCCAGTCAAAGTCTTGTGTAGCATTAGCTAGCCAGTGTTCCAAGTCATCTGTGGTCAGTGGTTTTCTAAAGCGTTTCTGTATCTCTTCTAAGTGATGAAGCTCATGTTTAACTTTCCCTGATTTATCTTCTATCCACACACAACATGCTTTGCCTCCTATTCTTTTGCATACCCCCCCCTCTGCTGCAAGCAAATAATCTAAGGCTATTCTATTTTGCAAAGCTACCTGTCTAATCTGTTCTTGCTCATAAGTAAGTAAGCTAATAGCAAGTCCTGTGCTATTAAAGGCATCATCAAGGGAATCAATTAAAAGGTTTAAATTAGTTATCATCATTCCCACCCCCACCATTGGAAAAAGAGAGACCCAAAACTGTGCGTTTCTATCCATTTTAAACCCTGATAACTCGGTGTCTCGTTTCCTCCAATGATGATGGGCGCTTTCAGGAACAGCCGTTTCATTCACTTCCTTAGTCAGCACTGGCTTCCAGCACCTGTTAAGGTGCGTAGGGGCACTTGTTAACTGACCAAGCACAATCACCCATTCGTGTCAGAATCACCCCAAACAATCTCGTGGTTTTGGTGACCTTATCTCAATACCTGGTATTGAGCTTATTAAATTAGCAGCAATTCAGCCTCATCCAGGACGCTAGCCTGTTTGAGGGTATCGCTCCCCAGCGGCACTGGCGTTCTACACACCGTTAAGATGTATAGGGGCGTCTACCAACTGAGCACAACTTGCATTCTTCAATCAATCTTCTGAAACACTCCTCAATCTTGTAGATCGAGCATTCACTCACCAATTTTGCTCTTGCAAAATCATGCAAACATTTTCAGGTTTACACAATGTTCAAAAGAAACTTTAGAAACTGTAGTGTTTGTTTCCTAAACTTAAAATCTCTATAACATATTTTTCTGCAACGCACGGAAGAAACTGACAGCTTGCAAATGTCTTTTCTTTCCTCCGTGACGCAGCAAAAATTAAACCTTATACAATGTTAGTTTCACTTTAACTGTACTTACAATTCGCCTAAGCAGTCCTAACAATTTCTAACCACAATATCCTTATCTACATACACAGTTCTAACAAGTCCTAAACACAATTTTCTTATCTTACGCAAACAGTTCCAGCAAAACAAATTCTAACAACTTTCAAAACTAAATTGATTTCAAGTTTCCCTGCTCAATTAATACTCATCCTGCCGACTACGCCAAAATGTTGTGCCTAATCATTAAATTCATGAAGCACCAATATCCAAAAAGTAATAATCAATTACCTAATAAGGCTTAACGATACTGGCGGGCACACAACCCACTTCGGAATGAGTATATTGAGCTATAGGAAACAGAAATCACACAGAGACCAAGTTGCAGATAAGAATTCACATCACACTTTATTGTCCACAATGGGACCCAGGACAAAATAAGCTTAATTCTCGTTAAGTAGTTGCATGCATTCACATCAAAACAGCTTAGTATCTAGATATATCAACTTAAGTATACATCACCATTTAGAGGGGGCTTGGTTACGTCCTCGCTGCACGACCGGGGGAACTCAGACAGTCAGGCTTGGAGGGACCCTCTCTGGGAACAGCAGAGACCAGCAACACGCGTCCGCATTACAGGTGGGTAGTTCTCCAAGTGAGTGCCAAGTTTTCCCGTCTTTTATACTTTTTGCCAAGTTTTATCAGTGCAGCCCAGCATGTATCTTGTCATGCACGTTAGGTAGTCAGTACGGTTGATCAGGCCGGTCATGACCCCCAACGCCCATGCCAGACACATGCGGCATCTTATCTATCTATGTCCCTACTCTTTATCTTTCTAATACCAAGTCCCTCTCTTACACACAAGGGCCTTTTTGGATATTGGCCAGACATGCTATGGAATATTCTATGCAATATCAGCGCAACACAGTTTTAGTATTTTATGCAATGTCATCTTACACAGTCTAAGTATTTTATGCAATGTCAGCTTAGTTGAATTTCTTAGTGCGACACAGTTACAGACAAGTGCCATCTTAACTATCTATAATAGATTAATTTGCTCATTAGTGATCAATCAATCATACCTAATTAGTTAATTGGAATTTTATCACAATTATCACACACAGGGGATTCCATTTTCGCCTTGTGTAAATTTCTTCAGAACAAAAAAAAAATCTAATTTAAACATTAGTAAGAAAATCCACCACAAACTTGCTGTTGATGCAAAAGTATTTTTTCCCCCCGAAAAAAAATGTTTTAGAATTAAAAAAAGAAATTAATAGAAAAATATTTTTTTAATAACAAAATTTCTAATTGTTGTAAATTTCTAGTTACCAAAGCCAGTAACACAAAGGCTATCACTTCTGTCTAAATATGGATGTAATGAGGAAGTGAAATTCACTATCTCAGTGGCTGCAGAGGGGGTGGAGTGTTGGTGCTTTGGTATGACAAAAAAAAAGCATAGTGGTGTCATGGAATAGAACCTTGCAACACAACCACTAGCACATGCTGTTGTTAACACGGTAGTAAGAATTTCCTTTTAAACAGCACATAATAGAGAAAAAGAAACAAACAAAAAAGTTTTTGGAACGTATGAATTATAGTGAAATTTTTGCATATGTTTACTTATCTGAACGCAAAAGAGAATGAATGAAACTGCCTTATAGTTAAAGGATTAAAACATACTTTATTAGATTACTAATCCTTGATATTATATGATGAGAGCAGAATTGTCTGTCACAATGGTTGCAGAAGAACTCACCTGACACTTGTGGATCCATTAAGCATCACCTATGTAAAACACCCATAACTAAAACTTTTTAGAACTGACATATGAAATATGTTGTCTCCAGCAGAGTTTAGAGTATGGAACTCATTCTGACATCATAGTTTTCTGTAAGATTGATAAATTACTGAATTGCTGTTGTCACTGCACAACATTCTTTTTAAATTGTTTTTATGTACATAGTCAAATAAACCTTGGAAACAAATCTTCCCACACACTGAATGAATCCATTATAACCAAAGCAAGGACTCACACTTAATGACCCTGGGATGTGAGTGGGAGAACAAACCAGGATTGCATTAGATACAATTGCGTGGAGGGACTGAAATAACGTCAATGGATCTAGCGACACTTAAAATCAAAGACAACTGGTTGATAGCCCAAGTTAGAAATACAAACCCACTTTTAACAAAACAAGGCTACTATTTATATAGTTATTTTTTGTCACCTTTCATTTATTTATTATTTACAATTTTTCAACTTACTATCTCTCCCACACTGATGTAGCAATGTATCTTGTAATTGATCATACTATGTTTACAATGTGTTGGTTGTATCTCTGTTGTCCATACTTAAATAAAGAATGGAAGAAGTGCATGATGGGGAACTTACTGAACTGAGTCAGAAATAACACAAAACCAAAACTTAAACACTTACACGGTCAATCCAAAAGTCTTCTTTGCTTCAGTGCAAGAAATTGCCCTATACTAATTGCAGCATGATCAAACAACAATGCTGCTTTAAGCCAAATCACCAGTTCAAATGACATCCAAGGGTGCCAGTAGAGTTACCCACAAGTTTCCATTATTTTTGTCATACTTTTGACATGATTTCTGATATATTTAATAGTTATGACCACAACTATCTACATTCATAAAAAAAAATGTTAATAGAGCTATTCATCAAAGTGAGAAAAGACATTGAATCTAGCATCTTGCACATCAGTTTCATTCTTGATATTTAATGAATGAACCTACTGACAAGTTTAATACTGTTTATTTCACCAACACATGCTGAATGATGCCATTGTGAAGACAGGGAGAACAAACGTGTATGAGATGTTTCAGCTACTTCCTGGTGTGAGAAGAAAATGCAAATCCTGAAAATATGGATTTGGGCTTTAATTAGAAACACAAAAATGAAAGACTGAATAGAAAGCCAACAATGGATTAAGTTAGGAAAAAAAAAACAGTATGAGAAAAACACTTAACAAGTGCATGCTAGAATTATCTGTGTATTGAGGTATGGCTCAGATTTGGATGTTTCAGACAACATTGTTATAGATAAAGACTCAAAATGTCGAATGATGGGGATCCATGCATTATTGATATGCCCACTGTGTCAGGATTACAAGTTGATCCAGCACGTAGAACTGTATCACACCTAGGACTAAAAGATAATGTCTTACTGGGCCTTAGAATGGCCGGACTTAACGTACCAGAGAATAGTCAGAATACTTGCCGAGATCAGGGACACAGAATGAGACACAACGATGAGGGAAAGCCAATAGTCAGGTAAACCAGAATACAGGGAAGTCAAACAAAGCCAAAAGTCAATAACCAGAAATAAATGCTCAGAAACACACTCTCAGACAGCCACTAGGGAAACCACAACAGGGCAATGAGGGGAAGTAAAAATTCATTTAAATTAGCCTTTTACACTTCTGATTGTTCGAAAACGGCCTTTGACCCCAGAACGTATGCGCGCGTCTCCCTCGTGACGTCACATGCACGCCGACGTCGTCATCACCGTGAGCAGACGTAGGGCTATAATTTGGTGTGAATCCGCAGCTGCCAGCGCCCACCAACATGTTGCAGGAGTCAGGTACACTGATGCATGGCCACTGAGCGCAGATACCACAAGGTGAGGATGAATATGTTACACACTGCACCCTGTATATATTTTGGAAATATCAACATTGGACAACAAGGACAACAAAATAATATAAGAGAAAGTGAGTCAGTGAGTGAATATTTCTTTACAGGTAAATGGGATGACTGTGGGAAGTTGAAGAGTAGGAAGGCAAAGATGTGGGAGAAGTGTGGTTTGAGGGAGAAGGGGAAGTCCACGAAAAAGGTCAGAAAATGGAATGGAATGGGGGGCAGGGGAGGAAGCACAAAAATGGTCTATGTTGTCGAGTCTGTAATAGCATGGGGGAGGCTTTACACATGAATAAATGTAACCAGATCAATAAAGGCAAGTCGCGGTGTACTTCTTGGATGACATTAGTATTTTCTCATCTACCAAACGTGCATCTTGCACTGCACTATGAGTATCCAGTCTCATACCGCAGGGGCCACTCTTTTCCTCTAGAAAATGGGAATGATGCGCTGTTATGCATTAACATGGAGTTGCAATAGCAATTCATCAGAGAGATGGAACAAGAGAGAGGTATTTGGGGAGAGGGATAGGGAGAATGAGCTGGTGCATTCTTTTTTAAAACATCATCTATGTAATGCGCTAGAATGGGGTTCAGTAAGAGTCTGGATTATTCCTTTAAATTTTGGGAAAAGCTACCTGGTTCATAATCTATGTTACATATAAGACACCATGGAAGAAAGAACAAAACAGCAAAACAAAATAAAGACACGGGACTCTCTATTGGAATTATATGACTAAGCATCGTATAAGCAATTCATGCCTTTAAATTGTATTATTATACAAGGTGAATCATAAACGGTTTTGAAATTTTCTGCAGTTCAACTTCACACCCTGCAGTCATGCATTCCACTAGGATAATCCCCATGGTTACTAAGCGAACAAGCTGAGGCATGGGTATAAAAATGAACTGGTATGCAATTCACAGCATATATAATTTGTTTCTCCTCCCATACTTTTTACATGTTTCCACTGATATCTATTTTGCTGCCTTATTTATAATTCCACACTAACCACAGCTTGTACATTTCCTCATTTCATTCCAATATAGGATGGCCACTATAATGAAACAAATCACTCAATTGAGTGGTTTTAAACAAAGAGCTCATGCTGTGTGTTTCAGTCCAGGGAAGATTAACAAAAAGGCAATTAACTGAAGCTCCACTCAGTTGAGAGATATGTGAAATAAAACATACATTTTTGTACAATTCAGTCACAAGGCTTCATCTTTTTACTCAAGTAAATGGGAGGCACAGCAAGGGATTATGGGAAAGGTTGCCTCATTGTGTCAAATATTAATAGACGGGAAATTGATATTTGTGGAGTGTGGGGCATGACTGGAAAGGGGTGGGGGTGCAAGGTGTACATGCTCAATAAACTAACATACAAATAGCCAGTCCACTAACCAGCGTGTACCTACAGATCACAGAGGAAATGCTTGACTGAAGCCACATACAAATTTAATTTATTTATTTTTTGTTTGTTTTTTTTGTCCATGTTGTGAATTTGACCACAGAGCAAAACAAGCCTGGGAAACTTTAAAATGTATAGCGGTTTCCTGTTTGAATATGCGACCACTACACAATGTTTAGAGTCTGCAAATTTACTGCAAAATAGGGAAATTCGGAGGTTTGTATTTCTAATAGTTTTATCCATTATGTTTGTAATTCTCTAACACTGGGTAGCAAATGCACTTAATCCTAAATACAATGTGAGCCCTGCATCAGGGTGTGCCTAGAACCACATTACAGAATCAAGAGAATAATGTGCCAATGATACTATCCAATCTACTATCCAATCTACTACAGTAAAGACATACTTAATAACACATAGCTAGTGGACCCAGCATCAATTTTGTAGTATTTACTAAACTGCTACGCATACAGCAGCACTTAGTGACTATATCTTCCAAACAGTCTTACTCCGTCTCCAGGTATTGTAAAGGGTGACCCCTCTCCACCACAAATCCAGTAGACACCTTTATTCCACCTTAGTTAGCAAACTGACAATATTTCAACCATCCAGGTCTTTCTTATAATTTACAAACATCCAGGAGGTATGAAACAATTTGCTGATACTGTTAGAATAAAGGTCTTTATAAAAACTTCCAGTGTATCTTCATTTCATGACTCTACGGTACCAAGCCTCTGTCTGTGTTCCTAGAATTTCCCATTATAGTTTTAATGCCATAAATGGGTGCAGTCAAAGATTCCTAATTGATTTAAGTTAAAATCTGACTATTATTCCTGAATCTAGCAGCTGTGCACATGTCACACTATACTAAATGAGTAATTCTGTTTCTCTCCATGAAAATGATTTAATCACAACTTCACATTTGCATTGACATACAATAACACAGCTGGTGACCCCTTTAGTATGTTCATAAACGTCCCTAGAACTATTTAAATAGAGCAATCTATATCTCTATATGCTTCTGTGTATATACCGTATTTATCGGCGTATAACACGCACTTTTTCTCCCTGAAAATAGGGGGCAAATGATGGTTGCGTGTTATACGCCGATATACATATTTTTCGCTCCATAAGACACACTTTTTTTCCCCCTCAAAAGTGAGGGGAAATGTCTGTGCGTCTTATGGAGCGAATGTGAAGGTTTACTTACCTGTCTTGAAGCGTGGGCCGGTGTTCAGCGCGCACCGCGGTACTGGAACTTCAATTTCAGGTTCCGGTTTCCAGCGGGACTGAAAGGAAGTGCGCACTCAGTGTGCACACTTCCTTTCAGTCCCGCAGGAAACCGGAACCTGAAATTTAAGTTCCTGTACCGCGGTGCACGCTGTGAAGCCGGCCCACGCTTCAAGACAGGTAAGTAATTATGGGACAAGGGGAGGGAAAGTGCACTATGGGACAAGGGGAGGGGGGGGGGACACTATGGGATGAGGGGGGGAACACTATGGGAGGGGGTGGAAAATACTATGGGGGGGAGAATACTATGGAAAGGGGGGGACACTATGGGATGAGGGTGGGGGAACACTATGGGAGGGGGGGAAATTTCCTTCTTAAAATGAGGTGCGTGTTATACACTGGGGCGTGTTATACGCCGATAAATACGATTATATATATAAATATATATATACATATACACACACACGCATATAGAGATATAGATTGCTCTATTTAAATAGTTCTAGGGACGTTTATGAACATACTAAAGGGGTCACCAGCTGTGTTATTGTATGTCAATGCAAATGTGAAGTTGTGATGAAATCATTTTCATGGAGAGAAACAGAATTGCTCATTTAGTATAGTGTGACGTGCACAGCTTCTAGATTCGGGAATAATAGTCAGATTTTAACTTAAATCAATTAGGGATCTTTGACTGCACCCATTTATGGCATTAATATATATATATATATATATATATATATATATACACACGCACACACGCACACACACGCACACACGCACACACACATAATTAGGGATTGACTAATTAGCAGTTTATTTCCGATAATCAGTATCTGTCTTGTAATTTACCGATATTACTGATAACTTACTCACCTCTCCCATTAACCGCATGCCATCTTCCGCATCCGTAAACTACAGCTGCCAGTTAATGAGGCGCTGCGTCTTGACCTCACACCTCCCTGGGAGTCCCTGCATGCGGAGCTCAGCTGAAGGCAGGGAGGTGAGACAGTGTCATTTACTGGGCTGGCTGACTAAGAGTGATAGGAATGTGATTGATAAGCAATCACACTCCTAACAGTCAGGGCCGGTGCTAGGATTTTTAGTTACACAGGCGAAGATGCATTTTGGCGCCCCCAACCCTCATTAAAAAAAAAAAAAAAATGCATCTTCACCTGTGTGTCTTTCCTCCCAAGCCACAGGCACACAGGCATCATTTTTCAGTCACACAGTCAAAGTCATACAGGTACACTGTCATACAAAGACAGCAATAATCATACAGACACATACAGTCAGAGACATACAAGCAGAGACATACATGCATACCGTCATACAGACACATACATACAGACAGGCATACAGAAACATACATACAAAGACATTCAGGCACATACATACAGACATACAGGCATAAAGAAACATACATACAGAGACATACAGGCATGCAGACACATACATACATACATACATACATACATACATACATACAGATACATGCATGCATACAGAGACATAACGTCATACAGACACATTCATATAGACAGGCATACAGACACATACATACATACAGAGGCATACCGTCATACAGACACATTCATACAGAAACATGCATACAAAGACATACAGGCACACACATACGTACATACAGAGACATAAAGGCATACAGAGACATATATACAGACATTCATACAGAGACATACAGAAACATACCTACAAGACATACAGGCATACAGACACATACATACATACAGAGGCATACCATCATACAGATACATACATACATACAGACAGGCATACAGAAAAATACATACACACACACACACACACACGCACACAAACTCACAGACACATACTCGAACACACACACACACTCACATGCGCACACACACACTGACATACTCACACACACCGACAGACACACTCACTCACACACAAACTCATAGACACACTTACACACACACTGACAGACACACACACTCACTCACTCACACACACACTCACACACAAACTCATAGACACACTTACACACACACTGACAGACACACACACACTGACAGACACACACACACTCACTCACACACATACACACTGACATACACACACACACAAACTCATAGACACACTTACACACACACTCACATGCACACACACAGTAATTAATAAAGTAATTACTAATAAATTACATTTAAATGTCCCACCCAGCCTCCCTACCTGGAGTGCTGGCGTGGGTCTCTCATTGGTGGTCCAGTGAGGCTGCTGCGCGGCGTGCGGCTGAAGTTGATTAGGAGGCGGCGAGGGAGCTCTCTGATCTCTCTGACCGGCTCCCTCGCAGGCTGTTTTCTGATGCCGCGGGAGCCGGAATATGACGTCATATTCCGGCTCCCGCGGCATCAGCAAAAGGCGCGCGAGGGAGCCGGTCAGAGAGATCAGAGAGCTCCCTCGCCGCCTCCTAAGCAACTTCAGCCGCACGCCGCGCAGCAGCTCCGGGGATCCAGGAGGTGACCAGGCAGGAGGGAGCACTTCCCTCCTGCCGGTCACTGGAATTTTGCGCCCCAAGAGCCGGTGCGCCCTAAGGCGGCCGCCTGTGCCGCCTTGTGGACGCGCCGGCCCTGCTAACAGTAACAACACTGTAAGTGCTGGGAACTCACTGATCCCATGATACATGGGCTACCTGGGAGTGATAGGAGCGTGATTGCTTTCAGCATGTTCAGTAAATGCTAAGTTTGTTTAGAAAATTTAACTGTGCAGAATATCAGCTCTGGTAATCAGCAATCTGCATTGGCTCTGGATAGAAAATATATATAAGAGGATTTGTAATATTGTACCCTATTGTTACAATGCAATATTTTGTGAACCCAGGATATGTTTGAAAACAAGTGAAATCTCAATGTGACCTTCCTGGTAAAATATTTTATAAATAAATAAATAAAATTATGGTTTATAACCACATTAAAGAATGCAAACAAATGAATCAATGAGTATACACAACACTGATAAAACAGACATAGGCTTTTCACAAATAGTCTGATTACAATGTATCACAATAGGATCTGAGGTTTAATTTATTTATTTATTACTGGTATTTATAAAGCACCAACAGATTCTGCAGCACAGTACAATTAGTGGAGACCGTACAATATACACAAACAAATACAAGAGGTAGAGAGAGCCCTGCCCGTAAGATGATAGCTAGCCATTGGAGCTCTTTTATATTTGAAAATGAAATATTTTACATTAGCTACTAAATAGCTAAAGAAAAATAATCAATTAGACATTCAATATTGCAAAACAGAAAAAATACATAAAATGCTTAAAGGGACACTTCACTACCCAAATAATAAAATTAATAATAATAATAATAATAATAATAATAATCACTTTTTAGTAGATATACTCAGAAATGAAAACATGCATGCATTTAATGTATTTTTTCATGGGGAGGGGGGGGGGGATATGTAAAGATAGCTTGCAAAAGCTGCAGACCTCTTGTCTGAAGTATTTACAAGCCCTCCCCTTCTAACCCTGCCCAGACTTTCTGTGACTGTCCAATTAGAGACTTTAAATGCAGGCGCTCTGGGCATTGGCTGCCTCTTAGCTCCACTGTGCTAAATAAACAAAAAACAAAAAAAAAAAACATCAAGTGACAGGAACTGACCTGTAAGAAGGTTAATTAATAAAAAGGTCAATTTCTTTGGAAATCTGTAGTTTTTGTAAAATGAAGAAAGAGGACAGATTCCTCACACATAATGCAGTTCAGCAAGTTAAAGTCCTTGACACTTGATGCTAGAATGTGTTTGCTACACATGAATTAAACAGATTCTCTAAATTATCTTTAATCTCATTTGGCTCTTTCAACCTAAATTTTGGAATTACCTCGTGCATTCTCAGTTTAGTGAGTAATCCCCTAATGAGGGATGCAAATACTTTAACCATTTTAAAAGATGTTGCTTAATCTTCTGTCTGATAACAATTTCATGACTGCAGACAAAGGTTACTTTCTATAAGATTCCTTGGGGTCAACTTCAAAGGAATGACTGACCCCATGGGCTCCAGAGATCAGCCAGTAAATGTACAGCTACATTACAGATATTGACAGCTTGCTTTGTATTGTTAAGAGTTGCTAGTCTATAAATTCTAAAATTGATAAGATATGTGTGATCTGTGTGTATAAAAGGAGAAACTGTTAAATATACAGTTACTGGAAGCTGAGCAAGAATAAGTAATTGAACAGTACCGTGCTGTGTGTGTGTACGTGCATGTATTATTTTATTTACAATATATCATATATATATTATAGTAGTATTAAGGCAACAAAATATGCAGTTTAATTACCACTCATTCGCATCTTTTACCCCAGTCCATTTTACACTTTGCGAGAAGAGCAATACCGTAGTACCATATTTACTAAGATATCTCCTTTATTTTCAAGTATTCTATAGAATTGCGTGAGAGCAAAAAAACCCAAAACCTTAGGAGTTTCATTCTCACGTCTGAGTTGCAGGAGAAATACAGTCAGCTCAGCAACATGATTATATTCTGTGAACAATATGCACCTCACACGGTCAGCAAGCAAATAAACTGAGTAAGTGAGATGTGTTTAACCCATTCAGTGCCACAAGGATGCAATGCTATCCTTGATGGATCCAAACCTTGAGCTTTCAAAAATGCATAAGTGCATTCCTACTAAATTCACATAGGAGCTAGAACTATATCTTTTACAGAAAAAAATAATATCAATCTCCACACATCTGCTCAGCCAAGTCAGTTAGAATAAGTATAATAAGTATACTAATTATCACAATAATGGCAACTAAGACTACTTAACTGTTATAAGGTATTACCTTGAATGATCAGAAGCAGGGCAGTATGATATAATCCTCTCCCCATCACAAAGCCAGTATGTGGATCTGTCAGCAGCAGTTAAAGCAGTATATCCATAAAATGCTTGCAGGAGATAAAAGTTTTCTTTGATGACCTGTGTCACACAGATAGTTTTATACACAGTAGTGAGAGAGTTTCATGCCTGGGAGGAGCAGAGCAGAAGACTGATTCACAATGAATACACCCAAGTCAGCAAACAGTGGAGCTACCTCTGTCTGTCCCCTCCTCCATCCTGCTACTCTGCAATCTGACTGGCACAAGCTGTGACTCAGTGTGTCACTGTGCCCACTCAGTGTGGACCTGGGGAAGGAGAGCAATACACACTGGGATACTGTGTGTACATAAACACTCACATATGGCTGGACAGCCTGATGGCCATAAACCCAGCATTCTTTTAACTCAAGAAAGTAAAGACTAATTGCCTCTTTCCTCAGTGCCAAGATGCATATCAGGTTACAGCTGTTTGATGCCTGGAAGCCAAACTTTAGAATTCCCCAGCCTTGGACTACAACTAATTGGCTGCACATGATGGGAGTTGCAATGTTGTGAAGCTATTTTCAAAGCTGGCACATGATCATGGAGGTTTGGACTGAGTGAATATCTATGGAGATATCTATCTGACTTTTCGATGGACATTTGACCTTCAATGTGATTCATTCAGCACCATGGAATATTGATTTATTTATTTGCTTTGTATAGCACTCTTTTTTTTTTTTTTTTAAATTCTTTATTTTTTGTGCTTGCGAAAAGAACAATTAGGCTTGCATTGCCACAACAGCCAGTGCTCGCCTTTCAATTCAACATACATAAACATTTGTTAGGCAGGTATTAACAATGCACATTTTATATTATATAATACGGTAATTTCAAGCGAATTCTCAGTGTAAGTTAAAGAGTGCTACGGAGTAACAGTATATGTAGTAGATAAGCTGCCTGACAGTAATGCGAGTAAATTAAAAGAACCAAATAGTGATGAAAACGCTTAAGTGTCAGAGCAGGCTAGGTATGCTAAGATTAGTGATTGATTAAGATATGCGTATTCAGCCATGTGTGTTATATATTTGCACTCTAATGAGAAAAAACATGGAGCTAAGTATAGCACAGTTACTATATAAGAATTTCCCACTGGCGCCAACATCGAGCTATATATGAATAGTTTGAGAGTACATGCTGAAAATTCAGGTGAGAAGTATTGAAAAATATTGCAAAAATAGCACCAGCAAGCATTAAACAAGATAAGTCCTCTAGGAGGCATGTAACTGGTAAAGGTATAAAACAGTTATAATATCATTTTGGTTGATAATAGGTTTGTCACAAGTTAGATAACGTAAGTCCAGGATGCTATATTGCAGTAATGCTCACAATTTTGTTTACCAACCGGACTATAAGAGTGAGTTAAAGAACAAAACATAATACAACGATTAGCAAAGAGAGTTAGACATATGTTGAGGCTAGACAGATTGCTGAGACCCATGCTTAAATAAAAACATGAAAATTTCGTAGGTAAGGTCATGCAACTGTAACAGCAAAAGGCCTAGATTAACTTAAAATAGAACGTTTGGGCAGAGTTGCTAGCTTAAACTGGGCTATCAGGCAAGTGGTAGGTCGGTATCATAGGAAAGTCTCTTTGGGGGTTATTATTGTGTCCTCAGTGGCTGAAGCTTACAGTCTCTGGGGTTCACCCGACTCCGGCTCTCGGCTGGAACCACTTGTGCTCAGAAGGAGCGTCCGTGCAGGTGAGCTGATAGCGGGCTTCTCGTGGGCTGCCTTCTCGCTCTATATCCTGTTCTCGGCTTGCTGCTCTGGTGGTAGGGGTGGTTGCAAAGGCGGCTGGTCGCCGGGGGCGAGGCACTTCCACCCTCCAGCCCCGGGCCGGGATGAAGGCCGGCATCTTGAAACCCCGGACCCGGGCACTTCCATGGGCCGGGTCCTTCCCGTGGTGGGGGTAGCGGAGGGGTCTGATGGTCTGCTGCCTTCTGTCTGATTGGCGAGTGTGAGGTTCAGTGTGTCCCTTTGTTGTAGAGGTGTAGCTCTTCAGAGTGCTGGTTGCAGCTGTGCATCGCTGCAATGGGGTGGAGTGCTGACAGGCTTTTTGGCCTTCGCCTGGTGTAGGCCGTGTGCGGGTGCCTCGAGTGCGCCAGTTTAGTTTGTGGGGCGGCAGGCAGAGTTTGGTGGCTCTCCGAGCTTGTCTGGAGTCAGGCTTGCAGTAACGGGTGTTCGGTCCGCTGCCTTTAAGTCTGGGTAGAGCTCTCACGACCTTCTGCTGCTTTGTGTCACTCGGTGGTGTTGCCTTGCGTTTCAACGGAGGTGCCTTTGTGTGAGTAGTGGCGGACCGTCGAGGGACCGCTGTGGCTGCATGGTTTTGTGCCAGCATAGCCTCCCACCGTGTCCAGAAGAGGTCAAATGCCGCTGCTATGCGGTCCTCCTGATGGCTCACGTTAGGTATCCGCGTTGAGAGAGGTTGGGCGGGTGGGGGCAGTGAGGCTCGGTCGGCGTCCGCCATCTTGGCCTCTGGGTAAGTGCTGCTTGCAAACCCGATAGCTTGTGGGGTTCCGTAGCCCTGTGGAGTCTGGACCGGGATAACCCCCGCCGGTCCATGGGGGGGGGAACAGGGGCCCTTAGTCGTCGAGGTGGCTAGCCGCGGCGGTGGGAGGGCGGCCGTCCCTCCCGCGCTCGCCATGTGGGTAGGCCTCAATTGCTTGTTCGGCGAAAGTAGGTCGTAGCATCGTGTGAGGGGTAACATTCTGTTCCGCTTGTAGTCCCTTCACGGTTGGTGACCGTTGTGGCCCGATTAGTGGCGTTTTGAGCGGAATATTTGCGATAGAGTGCAGCTTATTGCAGGAGCTTGTGAGGTTCACGTCCTCCCTGCTCAGCAGTCAGGCCCCGCCCCCTGTATAGCACTCTTAACTAGAATTATTTACAATTGATGTAAAAAGAACATTAGTAATAGTGCAGACAGGCTGTATATAATTATTGGAAAATGTTCTTGTATTTATAACAAATTATGTTTTTGTTTTCTAATTTTGTGTGTAGCCTGATGTTCAGAGAAACAAAAAACCCTGAAAATTCAACATATTGCCATCATTTTAGTTCTTCAGTTTTTCATTCATACTTTACAGAAAAATTGAAGGTATAAAAAGTAATTTAGATTTAGTATACGATATGGAATTCCTTATCTTGAAATATTTCAAACTGAGTTTAAAATATAAGCATAAAAGCTTTTTTCTTTTTTTTTACATACTGTGAATGTTGCAAAATAGGTAAATACAAATGATCAAATGCACTATTTTGGCTATTAGTGAGGTACCTAATGGCATTTTAAGCAATGAGACTTAATAAAATACCTACAGAATGCTAAAATAAGGTCTGTTGGTGAGCATAATATCTATTTATGGTAGGTAAGGTCACACTAATTATTACAATAAAGGATTTTGCAAGCTATAATAATTTGCAAACAATTCCTTTAAAATACTGAATAGTCCGCACCCTCCCTTCACCCCGGTTGCTACAACACAGCAGTAAAGTTTATTTTTCAAAACTTTCTTACTGTTCAGTAAGTAACAAACCTGTCCGACTTTTTTTGTCTCAAATGGCCTATTTTTGTTTACTCTTATATTTCAAAACATGCCTTTTTCCATTGGCAGAAAATGTGTTTGGGTATAGGATGATATTGTTGAATATTAGGAAGCATTAAATTATTTTATTTTACAAGTATTTTATTTTCTGCGATAAGTTGTAGAAGACACGCATCTATGTGTACGAATAATTAGTTTCAACGGATGGCAAGGTAGGAAGTTACTTTAAAAACTGTATATGGTAAAGTCTCAGTGCTGCCATTATATGTAGCACTATGGTTACCGATTCTCAGGATATCAGCATCACTGCACTTGAAATCCCTGAAATCCCTGAAATCCCTGACCCTTTTTGATTTGGTGTCCTGAAGCTCTGGGTTTTTACCACCTTTCATTGTTAACGCAGAGTCCCTTGTAATATTGAGAGAGTAATAAAACATCCAATTATGTAATTTGTGCTGAGAAATAGAACTCTGCTTAGCTATGCAGCATGGCACTATCATACTGAATATCCGACTGTGAAGCATGTGCTTGTTTCCATCAGCAACACTCTGCTAGGGTAGAGAGGAGGGTGCATTACATGAAAAGTAGGGATATGCCATGACACACCCGTGCACTCTCTTAGTGTAGGCGTTTTCCTTTGTGTTCAATCACGTTAGGATTTATTGTTGGTTAGACATATGGGGTGGTATAAGGTAGGTTTTTGGAAAGGATTAGAGTCAACAAACGTATACAATTTACTAGTAGTTCACATCAGTGACAATACATAAAATAAAAAACAAAGAGAAAAGTTATTTGCGTACAACCGCAAATACCCATGCATATTTAAATAACAGGAGTGTTATTAGTATCACTGTAATGGGCGTTTAAGTGTAAGCTCACCTGCCATGTCAAGGCAAAATCTCTTAGGTAAGTCGTATGATAACAATTTCACTTTCCTGTCTTCAGCTGTAAGGTAAAATCTCTATTGACACAGAGTTGGGTATTCTTCTAAACCCCTACATACTTATATACCCTCAATTGGGAACACATGGGGTGGGCGGCAGCACTGTAACATGGCTGTGTGATACAAAAGCAAATACGAACATACAAAATTAAGTCATGCACTCAAACTCCCACTTTTCCTGGGTGGCAGCAATGGCTTTAGTATACATCAACCCCAAAACATACAATAAAAAAACAGAGAAAAAAGTTACTTGAAAACTATCCCAAATCCCTATGCACATTTAAATAACTCGAGGCTTTTAGTATCACTCCAATGGCCATTGAGTGTTCCACGCAAATGATACACAAGATGCACACATTAATATGGCCTGGCTAGCCCATAAAACAGTTATTAGGGGAGTTTTCATTAAAGACGCATTTTATCACAAAAATACATTCCTCACAGACCAGTCAGTTTGAGAGGATCAGCTACCCAGACTTAACACTAAAAACGAAATAAACCCCTCTCCTGCTTTTCTGGCAGCTATCCATAAAATCCGAAATCATAACCATAAAATCCGAAATCAACTAAACACCTTCTCTGCCCAACATTCTATGCCCAATCTGTTGGGCATAGAATTTAAAATGCAGATACTACACAAAGAGTAATATGACAGAAGCTTTCCTAGCTCACCAATTGCAAAAGAAACAAGATGCCACCAAAAAGTTCATTTTTATATGATCATCAGGTTCACAAACTTTCAACCCCAGCCACATTCACCAGGTTTTATGCTATGCTTTATAATTTACCAGCCAATAGCAGTACTACCCAACCAAATCATGTGGGGAAATTATTAGATTTCTTGACTCTCTCAACATTCACAAGATAACTTCACAACACTTACAAACATTAATAGTGCCAATCACAGCCCAATATGGCTGTAATATGTAAGGAAAATAATGAGTGGTTTTGAGAAAGTGACCCAGGTTTTGTTTATATTCATTGCACAATTCTTCTTTATATCCTGTAATTTCCAGGTTCCTTCCTTCCATTTAGTAAGTTTAATTCAAACTATGCTACTTATTGTGCTATAGAATCCCCTATTGTTTTGTCTTTGACCCTGTGTACCGACAGAGAAAGCAGGAACCGACTGGAGCTTTATTTGGGGGGGGGGAGAGGGAGAGGGGAGCGAGAGGAGTGGGGAGGGCAGGGGAGAGTGGATGTGGGGGGATTGTGTATCTTGAAATATAGAAACAATGTATAGAACATTTTTTTTTAGCTGGTTAGTAAATTCAAAAATAAAAAAAGAAGATAACTTTTATGGCTATTATACTCAACAATAAAAATAAAATGGCATATATTTATCAAGTTCAGCTCTTGCAAATGCCATATGCCATATGCAAAGATTGTTGTAGGAACCGCACTCAATCCCAGCAGCCACCGGTGCTCCGGAACAGGACCAGCAATCCCAACACAAACAAAGACCTCTGTGAAGGTCGAAACGTTGCTGCTTTCCTTGTTCCATTAAAATCTGCCTGCGGCTTTAACACTTGAGTGCCTGGATATTTCTTTTTTGGCTTTAAGGGTTACATATGGACATGCAATCAAAAGAAAAGTCTATTAAATTGGAAAACCCTGGTTTAACACATTGCATATATTTATCTCTACTCTTGGCCTAACTATTTATATTGAAAATAGAAATGTTTTTCAGGTAGGAACAAGTTCCACCATTTTGTTTAAATGTTCATAAGGATTTCCTAAGTGACAGACTGCCAGGTATAGCTAACAATAGGACATAGAGATAAACAACAGTAAGTTGCTGGTTAGTATCCGATATAACCACAGTATGTAACACAAAAATCCTTTAACAGTGTGTATAACTTGACTGGCAACGCTGGAGCCCCTATGATCGTTTTGCTGATCAGGCGTCTCTTCTGTCATAGTCTTCTCTTTATTATTTTGTGGCTCCTCCTTCTATGTAAATACTAAGCAATATTTCATACACACAACACATAGTATTTCATACACACAACACATATAACATTCATGACAACTGCAAATGCTCCCCCCCCCTCAAAAAAATAAATAAAGGTTATAACAATCACACATAAGCTATAATATCCAGTACTGTATTTAGCCCCAGATTTCCATATTTTTAGCTTGTGTATCCACATTGTTTTATGTTGACATACCTTTTGAATGATATTTCCTCCTCTGGTGTCCTTCTTGTCTAAATCTATCCTTTGCACAGGAAATGTATGAAACAAACTCGTTTACACTGATTATAGTGTCGTGGGCTACTTTGTTTGACACTATTGCCCTCAATAGCCCTGTAGCGTTCCAGTATGTGCTCTTTTAATTATCTAATTTTATGCCCTCATACAGGACACCACGGGGTACTGTATTAAATATGTCACATTTTTAGAATGGCAACTGATGAAGTTGATGATACTGACTGTATTTCTTGATGTGTTACTTTTAACTGATTTGGGTTGATATGTACACATCTTGCACTGTCCACATTTATGAGATCCCACAAATTAGATGACACAAAACCATGTCATTCTTGATTTCCCACCTATCAATAGATTGTAGTAGACTGGCAGACTATGCAGACAGGCCCTGTTTCAGTACTCTATGTTTGCCGTGATAGCATCTCATGATGCTCTCTCTCTACACTTTCTGAGGACAGTTCACTGCTGTCCTCCAGCACTTACTTTTTTTTTTCAGATTAATGAGCTTAAAGGACCACTATAGTGCCAGGAAAACAAACTCTCAGGGTCCCACTCCCGGCGGGCTGAATGGAGAAGAAGGGGGTTAAACACTCACCTTTCTCCAGCGCCAGGCTCCCTCGGCGCTGGGGACTCTCCTCCACCTTTGGCTGTCATCGGCTGAATGCGCATGCACGGCCAGAGCCACGCGTGCATTCAGCCAGTCCATAGGAAAGCATTCTCAATGTTTTCCTATGGACACTGGCATCTTCTCACTGTGAAAATCACAGTGAGAAGCACGGAAGCACCTCTAGCGGCTGTCAATGAGACAGCCACTAGAGGCTGGATTAACCCTAAAGTAAACATAGCAGTTTCTCTGAAACTGCTACAGCAGGCAGGGTTAGTCCTAGATGAACCTGGCACCCAGACCACTTCATTGAGCTGAAGTGGTCTGGGTGCCTATAGTGGTCCTTTAATCCATGGACATGGACCTGGGTTTTCAGCTCCATTAGCCCCTATGCTAACTGGGCCATGATACTTTAATGCAATGAAAAGGTTTTGGCCTCATTAGTATGCTGTATTTCTTGTATGCTCAAAATAAATGTTTTGAAGAATGCTGCACAATAAGCCTGCCTCAAAAGTATTAAAGTTGTATTGGTGTCGAGAGTGTCCCTTTAATTATGATCAAAATTATTATTCAAATGGTAGAAGACTAAATATTATGTGAATGAGGGTGTTCCAAGGGAGAATAGGCTATCGAAAAAATCAGTTCAGAACATAATGTGTGTCACCTGAGCCCTCTGCCTAGGTAAACTGGGAAGTGAGCCCAGATTGCACCCTCCCTCTCTCACTGTGTTAGCTACACTGGCTCCATTAACAAGATATGCACATGCTTAAACTTGCAGAAAACTTTTCTCCACAGCGTTTAAAGGGCCACTGCATGTGGATATTGCTATAAAAAAAAAATAATCCCCCTCCGCATCTTCACCATTAAAGGAACAGAAACTTAGTTGTATCATGCCTCTCTTGCAGCATAGTCTGATTTCCAAAATGTCTCCAGTTATTTAGTGATATAATACTACCTAAACCACACAATACCGCAAATTGAAACCTCTGTTGTAATGGTAGGTGCAGGCTTTCTACCTCTACTATTTAGTTTCTCCTATGTTTAGCCAAGTTTGGTAGAGACTCTTCTGGGGTAAGTCTAGATAGATCAGTTTCTTATTAATTGGCAAATTTATTGCACAAAAACTGTCCTGTAAGGGAACATAATATAGCTGGAATGTGGAACTGCATTCAATCCCAAATAAAGTGTATCTGGGTGCAACCAGGCCAGTCCCAGTACCAGGAACCAAATACTTGATGAAGAGAAGTCCAGGCACTCCAGGATACAAAAAGGCAAATTTATTGAAACCACTGCAAACGTCTTGACAAAGACTGTGTAGGTCGAAATGTTGTGAGTGGCAGTGGGTTCAATACATTTGCCTTTTTTGTATCCTGGAGTGCCTGGACAAATTTTCTGTAAGGGAACATAAACAGAAGTTGTAAACAGAATACATATATGCATGCAAAACAATAAGTCTCTGCAATAATAAATGGCGATGCATTAATTGCTGGAGGAAAAAACTCCAGCAAGTAATACTTAATTTAAAAGAACAAATACATATACCCCCTAAGAAAATTTAATTTAATTTGTTTTGCATATATTGGCTTGCAATGGCTGCAGATCCAATATAGTCCAGCCCCCTTTCCGTTATGTGTCTGTCCAATCACAGACTTCTCAATCAGCTGTATTTTGCAAGGCAAGTGCTCTGGGCAATTACTGCCTCTTGGGTTTAGCTCAAATGAGCTAAACAATCAGAAAGTAACAGGACTGGTTGTCTGGTCATCATGTGTAACAAACTTCCTTTATACAAGTGCCTAATTTTTATAAAGTAATAAAGGGACAACACACTCTTCACATTGAATGGAGTAAACAATCTCTCCAATTTATGTTGGCTATGAATGGTGAGAGATATAGCATAGGATGCACTTGGCAATAGGGGGCTCGGGATTTAGGGGTACCTGCTTTCAACATGTCATGGACTGTAAACCTAATGATTGACAGCCTGTTTCAGAGTGATAACTGTTATAGACCACTTACCTTGAAAGCTACTAACCTTAAGCATTAAAGAAATCCACCAATAGGAATGCAAGTAATGTAAACCAAACCTCAGTCTACGCAAGTCCTAAAAAAAAGATAGGTAACAAAGAGAAAAACAAAATCTCACTGGGATTTTTGGTGCTCAAGCCAAGGTCCGATCTTTCCTTACAAGTTACAGACTATCTAACAATTGAGTCTGTATTCGATGTGCATTGACAAGGCATATCCCATTCGATATAGGTTTACACTTCATTAGTGAACACTTTATTAAAGTACAACTTTATTTGTTTAGAATTACAAAATGATGTAAAAGAAAATACCCAACATTGAGTAACATCAAAATGATAGCAGATCTTTTCAGAATATGATATAATTAAGCATAGCATCTAAGTTTGTACCATAACCTTAAAGTTGCATTATGTCCTAGATTGTAAACTTGCTCTTACTGATCATTGTTCTTGAATATTCAAATTGTCCCAATGCAACTACTTGTGTGTTTGTCTAGCCACCCCACAGTACTGTAGAATAAATTGGTGCATTTTTAAATAATAATAATAATAATAAGAAGAAGAAGAAGAATAAGAATACGTATGTCTTAGCTTATTAAAGAAATAACCGTATCTAAATATAGAATAAGCACCATATATTCTTTCCATTTCTCTCAAATCGTTGAACTTTCTGTCCAGTTAATGACATATCTGACAAAGAAAACTCTTGAAAACAAACAAGTATGAATTTTCTTTTAAAGCATCATTTTTTGTAGTTGCGGTTTCTTGCTTTATCAGATACCAATCAATGTTCTGTTTTTACTTTTTGTAGTTATTGTTTAACCCCTGGGTAGACTGAACAGTTTAGCATGTCCAATCTTGATTTAAAATGTTAGCCAGAAGTATTGTATGATGTCATGATAGATGAGTATGACAAGGTTTTCCACCACAAGCATGCCATACTCACAAACAGAATCAACACTGCAAAGCTGCACATTTTTGTGTTTTGTTACACCCGCATCAAAGGATGAGGCGTCCTGTAAATCCTCAAGAGTTTTTTTGGGTAATACGTCATTGTAAATTTATTGATCTGCAGTATCCAATCTACTTCTGATGTTAAAACTGTTACAACTAAAGATTATGTACGAGTTGTATTGTTTTAAATTTATTTTAATTTTTTACTTTTTTTTTTTTTTTTACATTTCTATTGCTCGTTCAGCTTTCCTGGCACAGACAATGTATACCATATAACCAGAAAAGATATGACAGAGAAGTGGCAGTTCCATTCTAAATAACTAAATAAATGTATTGGGGGTCAATAAGACCCCCATATAACTGTATGGGGTGTAAGTGAGATTTAAATAGTATCTACTAAATGTTGAAAACAAATTATTGGGTATCCATTACTGCCCAGTCACTAGAAAGGACCCATGTCTATATAATAAAGGGGCGAAACATGCCCCCACCAGTGAGCATTGGGTGGGTAACATTAAAATAATGAGGGGTGAACAGATCAGTGGGCTAATAAAATATAGGAAACCTAGCATCCCTCATGGTCACCACTCATTAGCAGCGGATGGTGGCCCTTGTTATAATATGATCACGTAGTTCTACGAAATCCAGGAATGGCATACCAGAAGCAGTACAATGATGCCCCTTCTTTATGTTCAACCTTGTAAAATCACACAGGCCATACCCTCTTAAAGCAAGACCTGGCAGCTAATAGCAATTTGGATGTAGTTATTATTAGAAGTCCCTAATATCCATGTTAAGATTAGCCTTGATAAATTATGGAATTATATTATCAGACCGTAGGGTAAAACAAAGAGGCCTGCACTAAACCATCTGGTGAGCCAGTCACAAAGTTTTATAATGTATTAATTTCCGATTTTTTTTAAAGACACGGAGGCTTCTATTAAGCATGACTCTTTCTTTATTCCCTCAGCAGAAAAGATAGAGAGAAATATAAATATATCAAAATGAGAAAAAAATTTATAGTAACACAAGCAACCAATCATATAACAGAGGAAGTAAATATAAAAGGCTTGTGTTTCCCAAGATCCCCCTCTTTCTTTGCTGCTCCCTCAGACCAGATAAGTACTCTCACATGTCTTAATGCTGCATATTTATTTGTTTTTTATTGTGGTTATTTATTGCTGATTATCTTTGGGCGTCTGTGTGGTGTGCTCTGCCTGAGGCCTGTCCCTGGCCTCCTGGCTTCCCCGACAGAGGTTCTGGTATCCCTCCCTCCGCCCTTTTCATAGCATGGGTGGCCTCTTGCCGGCCTGCCCAACGCTCCCTACCCATGGGTGGCATCGGACGGCATCAGGCAGCATCGGGCTAGCTGCGGCTCCTTTGTTCTGTCTGGGTGAATAGCATGGATATTAGTGCGCGTCCGCCCTCCCCCCTCTCTGCTCACTGGCCACGGCTGGTTTTTAAGGATGGAACTTTTCTGCATGTTACTCTCCTCTCCACCCAGCGACGCCTCTTGTTTAGTCCTGCCGGCTCCTGGGTTCTCTGGGCACACCACTTGACAGGTTTACTGTGGTTTTGTCTAATTATTACTTTTCTCCTGTGAGTTATTAAACCCTTCCCTTTACTTGCAATTTAACTGTGTTATCCTCATGTAGGCTGATGGGCCTGAAGACAGCATACCTGATTTCCCACAAGTGCAGGGTGAGTAAAATATGGCCTCTGAGGAGTCTCAGGCCCTGCTGGACTCCACCATGGCATCTTCTATTCAGAGAGCCTTTGCCCCTGCCATGGGAGCTGTGTCTTCATCGCTGTCCCAGACATTGGTGCAGGCCCATAAGGCTACGGTGAAGGCGAAACACCTCACCTCCCAGTCCTCGATGCAGGTACTGCCTGCCATGATGGACTCGTTTGAGGCGGTCAAAGATGGCGTGCTCCCAACGCGCAAAAGAAACACTGGCCGGGCAAAAGCGGCCAGATCATGGAAGCCTTTTTGCATTCTATTTTTAGGATGATATTCGTCTAAGAATTGTCTATACAAAAATAAGAAAGACACTCCACCTGGTATATATGTATAGATCCTGGAAACGAGCTAGGTCCTGTGAGGAG
Organism: Pelobates fuscus; assembly: GCF_036172605.1. Lineage (NCBI taxonomy): Eukaryota > Metazoa > Chordata > Amphibia > Anura > Pelobatidae > Pelobates > Pelobates fuscus. The sequence continues at coordinate 82,436,417 of NC_086321.1, read as the reverse complement.
AGGTCGGACACCGACCGGAGTCAGGAGTGTCACTCTGAGGCTATGGAGTATGCCCTTATGACGAGGCTGATACTGAGGAGGATATTTCCCCTACCGCAACTCGGATGGGGACGCGGTGCTTCTGGATCCTCAGGGTAAACCCCTGTTCGCTCCAGATGATCTGTGTCACCCCCGGCTCGGCTGAGTGTCTGGGCATATCACTCAGTATATAGTGCATCGTATGCGCACCCCCCTGTCTAAAGAGGGGCGCAGTAATCTGCGCATGGAGTTTCCCAGGCCTTCAGTCCCCAGCTCAGCCTGTACGACCCCTGAGGTGGACCCTCAAATCACCCAATTCCTGAACAAGTCAGGTTGGAAGCCCAAGAAGGGTCTTGACTTCTCGTAAAAGAGTTGTCAGGATAAGATCATGGACACATTGGGTCCTTGTCAAAGACCTTTGAGCTGCTAGACTCCACTAAGGCGGGTGAGTCGGAGTTGGACCTAGGCTGGGAACTGCGAGCTATCTGCCTTCTTGGTAATGCCAAAAAGGCTATGTCAGTCAATCGACGGAAAGGCGATACTCTTAAAAATAGTTCCTAAGCTGGCGAATATGGCCATATCAGAGCCCGGTCCCGCAGCTGAGGGAATGCTGTTTGGGGACAGTTTTCTTAAGGACCTGGGATCCTACGTGAAGATGTTCACAGCGATTGATAAAGCCCAGGCGAATATGAAGAAGGTGTTTTCTCCAAAGGATTTTGGAGGTGCCGGGCTGTGGTTTCCGGGGCTCATTCCGAGCCACTTGAGGCTCCTTCTTCCCTACGCGCGGATTCCATGACACCAAGGCTCTGACCATCTTCCCATCCAGAGGGAGACCATGAAACTCTCACTATCGTCTGGCAGATGCCTTTATGGTGAGTACCCATTTTTTCCTCTCATTCTCACGTGCGGGTGGCGGGCAGGTTGGCCCAGATTTACCACGGATGGGCGGCCTTGACATTAGACGCTTGGGTTCTTCAAACTGTACGGGGTTATCACCTCAATTTACTGTCTGTGCCTGTTCAGTGTTATGTCCTCAGGGAACAGAAGTCATTGATCTCCTCTGAGATTCAAAAGTTACTTGCAAAAGGAGCAATCCAAGAATTGCTGTACGCCTACCTGGGCTTCACGAGCAACCTTTTTCTGGTCCCAAAAAATGGCGAAGGGGTTCGCCCCATGATAAACCTCAGTTCTCTCAATGCTTTCCTTCGGTACCAACACTTAAAGATGGAAGCCATCCATTGCCTCCGAGACCTCCTCCAGACGTCAGACTGGTTGGCCAAGCTGAACTTATGGTATGCGTATTTCACGGTGCCCATCACCATGGAACACAGAGATTTCCTCCACTTTACCTTGCGAGGAAAACGTTGGAGGTTTACATGTCTACCGTTCGGTCTCTCATTGGCTCCTTGGTGCTTCACCAAAGTTATGAAACCGGTAGTGTTGTTCCTCTGCACACGGGGTGTTCATTTGATTATCTATCTGGATGACATCCTGATCATGTCCCAGTCACCGGATCAGCTTCAGTTGCATGTGACTTGGACGACCAATTTTTCTTCAGAATTTGGATTTCCTGATCAATTGGGAAAAGACGGTGCTGACCCCCGCGCAATCCATGGAATTCTTGGGTTTCAGGGTGGACTCTATCCAGCAGTTCCTGTATCTCCCAGAATCCAAGATAAAAGCCATAAAGAAGGAACTAAGGTGAGCCCTTCAGGCATCGGATCTATCGATCAAACAGTTGGCAAGGATCATCTGCCTCCTCCCGGCTTCCGTCCAGGTGATTGTTTCGGGCCCACTTCACTTTCGTGCTCTTCAACATCTCAAGGGCTCCTACTTTCGCTCAGGACACTCTTATGAGGCGAGGCTGAAATTGGACGACATGTCCAGGGGCGAGCTGATCTGGTGGCTCGCTCACATGGAGGCATGGAACGACAGGGCCAGCTTTGGGTCCATTCTGGATGTAGTGATCGAATCCGATGCCAGTTTGCACAGATAGGGTGCGCCCTGTGGCAACATTTCCACCGGATGCAGGTGGTCCAAGGTCGAGAAGTCGTGCACATCAACTGTCTGGGGCTCTTAGCAGGTGCCTTCGTTATTCGCAGTCTTGCACAATGCACAAACTGTTGCATTGTGCTCAAGATGGACAATGTATCGGTGGTGCGTTACATCAACCACCTGGGGGGCACAAACTCGAAGATGCTAGCGATTATGGTGAAGGATTTCTGGAACAACGTCTCGGTGACGGCGGAGCATATCCCGGGCCTGAACAATTCATGGGCAGATTGGAATTCAAGATATTTGAAAGACTCTGGGGATTTGCGCTTACACGCTTCGTCGTTTCAAGGTATAAGGCAGTTTTGTGGACCGTTCAAAGTAGATCTGTTTGTGTCCTGGCTGAACGTCCAGTTGCCAAAGTTTTACAGCTAGAGGCTGGATCCAGCGGCAGTGGCAAAGGATGCCTTCATTCAAAATTGGCCGAACGCTCAGCTATATGCCTTCCCTCTGTTCAACTTGATTACACGCACGCTCCCGAAATTGGTCAGACACGACTGTACGATGGTGTTGGTCACTCCTCTGTGGAGATCACAGCCGTGGTTCCCGCGATTACTGGAAATGGAGGTAGATTACCCGTGCTTGATTCCAAACTTCCAGAAGCTCCTTCTGGATTCGGATGGGAATTCGCACAGATTAGTGGATCAGAACATCCTTCATTTAGTGTGGCTCCTTTCCCAGGGACTTTGGACTCCCCCGGATGTTCCGCAGATAACTCTCCATCTCCTCGACAATGCATTGGCTCCAGGTACCCGATCTGCCTTTTGTGTTCTTTTCTTTGAAAGTTAATTTTTTTCCATATGTAAACCACTAAGCAGTTCACAAAGCTGCATTAGGCATTTATTTTAATATGAGTATAAATTTTAGTGGCTGTTGAGTGTTTTCACGTTTTGCTAATATGGATAATATTTTTTTTTCTGTGTTTTTTTTTCTTGACAATTTCTCCCAAATAAATAAAAGAAATCCCCCAACCTAAGCCTTACAACAGTTTATAATTTCTAAGAAATCTAAAATACAACTGAAAATAAGATCTTTTGTTATAGAGAACGAGTGCTTGACTTTTGTTTTCAATGTATGAAGTGATTCATTCACATTTTTGACATGGGATGATTTAATTTACATTGCTTCTTTCTCTAGGGACCTATGATCAAATCCAGAGTGATTGACTTCATACCCATGGATCTGCTTTTTTCAGATTAATTTCATGTGTATTACAAGTTTTTATCCAGTTTCTAAGAAAAAATATATAAAATGTTTATATACCGGTGCTTTTCTAGATAACGTAACTAAAACATAGCAAAATATTTTCTAGTCTTCAGGGAGTTCCCTACACAGATTTAAAAGAGAAACTCTATGATTGCATTTTATTTGAAATAATAGAGGGTTGAATAAAGACATTTACATTTTATATAGATAGTGGTGCATTTCTTTCTGATACCAGGTTCATTATCTAATGCATTTAAAAGTACTTCATTAAAAATTAATGATTTCTAGGAATTGAAGTAAAATATATTTCAACAATTTATTCAATTAGTTAGCCTAATGCTCATTCAGAATATTTAAAACAAATGCAAATATTTGGAGTTGATAAAACAATAAAGAAAATTGATCCAAGCGAAATATTTATTGTTCCAACAAAAAATAGTTGTAAAAAAAAAATAATGAAAAAAAAAAATCTTTTATCCCCCCCCCCACACACAAATAAAATAAAATTGAAATATAGATCAGAGGCAACAGTGTTAGATAAACATTGTGAGATTTCTGTCTCAGCAATCCTCCCACGCCAACCGATGGCTGCCTTGAGATGCTGTTAAAGAGAAACTATCACTTTCTCAGTTTTAGCAAACTGCACTGTTCCATCTTTTTGTCAAACGACTAGCTTTATTGTGTCTTTACAACAGGGACATTTTAAGAACACACAGAATTCTGGATCTATTACATCATTTTACATTCATATCATCCCTTTAGGACCTATCACTGGTAATAAGCATTATTTAGGAAGATGTTTCCTTAGTTTGTTGCTTAGGTAAATTCATTATAAAAAACAAACAAATAAACATACTTAAGACGCTCTGCTATCTGTAAAAATCCAATATGTGACACAAACCTGAGTTTGTGTAAATATGCATCATAAAACTTAACTTAAAAGTTTTAAGTGTTAAATTTAACAGATGCTGCAGGCAAATTATTCTAGCTGATCAAAGTTTCTTTTCCTTTTTTTTATTGCTTTCTGGGCCAAATTAGCTATCATTTTACTAAACAGATTTTTCACCATCCTGAACCATTTCTCACAATTTAGATGTCCTCCTACACATTTAAAAGACATATCTTCCATTACTTCCATATGATGCTTACGTCCAAATCCATCATAACTTTCCTGTTTCCTGTTTAAAATTATTGTGTCCTCCCTAGTTATTTACCAGACTACTGACATTCCCTCAACATAGCCTTTGTCAAAACAAACTATATCATTCCACTTCAATAATTTATCTTGTTTTCCTAAATTGGTTTGTTTGTTTATTTGTTTTTTTTTTCACTTTTACTTGTGTTTCACAAACTGATTTTTGTTTTCTGTATTTTTGCCATCTGTTTTATTTACAACAAGAAATACTGTATTTCCTTTACATTGATATTGAATACAATCAATGTTAGTATGTTTACATCTATATATTTTGTAAGTGCCCTGGGGAAAGTACTCTATATAAACGTGCATTAAAAATGCTTACATTTAAATTTTTAGTGATATATTAGGTATAACAATGCCACCTAGTGGGACATCTGATAAATTGCCTTGTGGAACTTTTCACATCCTCATGCCCGATCTTTAAAACATGTTGTCTCTATTATAAACCGTGGATATATTTGAACATGAATAGTTTCTCCTTAACTTCTGACTTTTTAATAACTTTCTTGGTTGCCACGAGAGGATATATTTTAATCGAGAAAAACTTTCAAAATGATAACAGTGCTTCATGAAACCATGGTCTCTGTTATCACTGCTAGTCACCAAACAAGGTGGAGATCATTTCTTCAGAAGTTGAATCAGACTCATTCATGACTTCTAGGCCTTCCTTATCATTCCCGTGGTGACCTCCAATGAACTGCACCTTTTTAGGTCCATTTCTAGACCCACCTGAAGACCCACAGATCGTACATATTGGAACCTTCTGTGTAAGGGTTGTTGGGGACATAATGATTGCAATCTTTCTGTGTAATCCTTCTTGGATTTGCAGATTCCAGTAAGTTATATAATAATGTCCTGACATCACAAGATTGCTGTTATACAATACTACACTGACCAGCCACAACATTAAAACCACTGACAGCCACAGACCAGTCAGAGTGCCCATGATGAGCCCTGCCCACTGCTGAAAGCATCTACAATGGGGGTGTGAGCATCAGAACTGGACTATGGTGCAATAGCAGAAGTTTGTCTGATATGATCAATCTTATTTTCTTTTAGATAAGGTGGATGGCTGGGGTGTGTGCATTATTTACCTGGGACAGATATGGCAGCACAATGCATTAAGGGAAGAAATCAGGCCAGTGGAGGCAGAGTTTTGCTCTGGGCAATGTTTTGCTGGAAAATCTTGTTTCTGGCATTCATGTGAATGTTACTTTGACACATACCACCTACTATGACATCGTTGATCCTCTTTCAGCAGGATAATGCACTCTGTCACACTGTAATAAATATGTTCAGGAATGGTTTGAGGAACATGAAAAGGCTTCCAAATTCTGTGAGGCATGCTTCAGCAACTAATTCACTCCATGGAGACACCACCTCACAAATTACAGGATTACTAATGTCTTGGTGCCAGATATCAAAGGACACATTCAGAGGCCTACACCTTGACACAACAGAGGCAGCATGTGGAAGACCTACACAATATTAAGCACATGGTTTTAATGTTGCACCTGATCAGTGTTGCTTACTACAGTGTCGGAAGCTCCCATGTCAGGGCCTTTTGGAGAGGCTTCTCACAACTACAATACCTAAGATTGGTCTGTTTACTAAATTAGTCTGAATCAAAAATAAACCAGTACCATTTATGGACATTTGGATTCCGAAAAATTCCAGCCACTGCTTTTAGAAGTTTGCAATACAACATTCCCCCCAAGTAACTTTGTTAGTAAATTAGGCTTGAATATTGTCTAGAAATTCAATTTATATAATGAGTTTTAACATCCAGGGTACTCTTTCTCTTCAACACATCAAACAAACCAAGTGAGCCACCAAAAAAAAGCCCAGATATAAATTATGCCATTTATTACTGTTAGTTTTGAGTCCTCTGTTCTTTGCCTGGTATGAACACGTAACTTAGGACTAATAGTGAATGCCAAAATGGTGCAAAAAATAGGGAACAGAAAGCACAAACACCGAGAGCAGACCACCAGGTGGCTCCCATGAGCTTCAGCAATGCTCTGATACTGATGCAACCTATACTGCCTTCATCCATCAGAAATGCACAGCAGATACACTGGACCACCAGAGAATGGTATCCATAGGCTGAGGGCCTGAGTAAAATAAAAATGTGTGTGCCACCTAACTTCCAGAATCCACCTCCAGACTGTAAGCAAACTATTTTAATTATCCTGCAGACTGCTACCTAAACGCCACAATACTTTTAGGGCTCCTCTTTCTCCTATTGTGCTGCACTTTTGTTTCCCAGTGATTGTATATGTGTAACACGTTGTGTGTATCTGTGTTGATCTGTGATTGCATGATTGTGTATATGTGTGTGTATCTCGTGCACAAGTCTACTTCTTATGTAACCATACACAGCTTCCTTTTAGACTGCAAACGTTAAGTAATAACATACATTTTTTTTCCTGTATTTATTCATTTGTTGTGTCCCTAGAAATGTCACATGACTCTGCCTGTTAAAAGTAATATCACATGTCCATGTGAGTAAGCAGATTTGTATGTTTTGTGTGGCCACTCATTTTATACCTGCCCATCCTCCTCTATTCTATGTCTAATGCAATGAAACAATTGTATATTTGTTTTGCTAATTATTTACATAAAATTAATAATAATACTATTTATAATATAAACACTATTTTTCTTCTGTCCTATAGATTAAAGTTAAAGGTATTGTTATTTTCCTCCTATATTAATACATTTTACTGGTATTAAATAAAACTTAAAAATAAATACAATAAGAGGTACTCACAAAAGGGGGGCAAAAAACTTATTTTGCTCAATCCTAATCGCATAGGTGGTATTGTCCCCACCAAGGATATTGTTGGAGTTTTCCTCTTGATAAAATCTTCTTTAAAAACTTCCTGGAGAGTCCAGAATGGTGTAAAAAGAGATTAAATATTTTATTATAAATACAAATATAAAAATACACTAATGCATTTCATCAAGTTATAGGCTTTTTCAAAGTGTTGTCTTTACACCAGAAAGCACTATTTTCTGTTTTATTTTTTCCATACAAATCTACAATGGTGACCCACTGCTTTCATGTTTAGAGATACATACAATTTCTACTTTGATCATATCCAGAGACCACATCTGCTAAGGCCCGACAGGACCACCACATCCATAGGCGGAGATTGTACTGCCCAGGCGCTACCATCTGGAGCTGATCTATAGCTTCTGAAAATTGTAAGTGTGTTTTTATACTCTTTGCATCAACTGTCAGAAGATCTGTTGGCGCTATATAAATGGCAATAATAATAACAATAATAATAATAATACTACACTATATTGTTTTCTCTTGACTCTTTTTTCTCCACATATACACTCCTGGATTTGAGGCTTTCTACAAGGTGCTGCTCCCTCAATTCCATACTAAACTGTACCTTTTAGCAGAAGCAAGAGACTCTGGTTTGGGTTGTTTTAGCTCCCTACTAATACTCTCATTAGCGCTAGGAATCCTTTATTTGTTTTATTTAGTAGTCTCTGTATCTAGCAATCTGTGTGCATAAAGAAAAGAGGGGACAGGGTGGTGGGGGTGGGGAGTGGGCTAATGTGCAGAAACAGCACAGTGTGGCAAGTATCTGCTCTGCCAGTACACAGCAGAGCAACAGAGCGGGCACCAAGGGATCAATCTTCACTGATTGCACAGGTTACTCACGCACCATGCACTAATGACAGGAGGTAGGATGTGATGTCACCCCAGCATTAGCATGGATATGCAAGAAGACGTACATTTAGAGCACAACAAAATCCCAGTTGTTATAGTAAATAACAAATCACCTGAACTTGACACAGTTGGGTTATACTGGTACAACGGCTACAAACTTTGGCGTTTCACAGAAAGGAAATCCAAACAGATGAAGAAGAAGTTGTGTGTTTGTATTTAGCAGCCTGTGTGCATAAAGAAAAGAGGGGACAGGGTGGTGGCGGGGGTGGGGAGTGGTCTAATGTGCACAAACAGCACCGTGTGGCAAGTATCTGCTCTGCCAACACACAGCAGAGCAACAGAGCGGGCACCAAGGGATCAATCTTCACTGCTTTCACAGCTTACTCACGCACCATGCACTAATGCCAGGAGATAGGATGTGATGTCACCCCAGCATTAGCATGGAGATGTAAGAAGACGTACATGTAGTGCACAACAAAATCCCAGTTGTTATAGTAAATAACAAATCACTTGAACTTGACACAATTGGGTTATACTGGTACAACGGCTACAAACTTTGGCGTTTCACAAAAAGGAAATCCAAACAGATGAAGAAGAAGCTTCATTGATGAAACGTCTCTTGCCATTGTTTTAATTTCTCTTTTTGAAATGCAGAAGCTTATCGCTGTTCCAACAGCAGAGATTCCCTCAGCTTGCAACTAAAGCATACACCAGTGTTCTTTGAATAACTCCCTTAATACAGTTTTTACTTTGATTTGTAAACTATAGTTGTGGCACTTTCCTCCTATGAATACGCTTGCTTGTACATTTTTATATATATATATATATATATATATATATATATATATATATATATATATATTTAGGTTTTTTTTGTTGTATGATTTAGTGGTGAAAGTTATTAGTGCCCCCTAGTTTTGACTGTGGTGGCTCACATGTCCCTATATGTTATTCCTAGAGTTGCCACAGATTAAATGACACTATCATGTCACAATTGGTATAAACACCAACTAGAAAGTAGAAAGTATGCTTATGTTGATATTTTAACAAACAGTTAAGGAAATAGTGATCACAATATGTTGTCTATTTAAATATACAACAAAAAAAAACAATTGACATGTGTTATACTAAAACATATTATTGACCAATTTCAATAAGATAAGGGCAGCTTCACAACTGATTGACTGGCACGTATTAGAAATGTACCTTTCTCAGTATGTACCGCTGGAAAATGAATATCAAACAAAAGAAACAAACTGAAATCAATGTGTCTTACTGGGAAAGTATACCATGAAAATAAAAATAGGAAAAGAGCATTTCAGCATTCAAATCAGACAATTCAGAGGCATACTATATAAGATATAAGGAAGCAGATAATGCATGCAAAAAGGACATTAGATTTACTATACTACAAAATGAGAAATGATAGCCAAATATAGCAAAATCAACCCCTCCAAAATGTTAGGTACATAAATTCTAAAAACAAAATATAAAGGGTGAGTGAAAAAACAAACAGGAAAAAACTGCAATTTTAAAAAACTATTTTCCTCAGTAGTTAGTAAGGAGAAACCTATGCCAAGAGATATGCATATGATTACTGCAAAAAACATGGCGAACAATTGTAATTGGATAAATCAAGACAAGGTGCTACAGTAACTAAAGAAATGTAATGTAAACAAAGCCCCAGTGCCTGATGGTATTTACCCGCCAGCACTTAAGGAACTTAAATAAATTTAATGTAAACAAAGCCCCAGTGCCTGATGGTATTCACTTGCAAGTACTTAATGAGCTAAGGGTGGAAATAAGTGATTCAGGAATCTTTCTTTCAGGAATTGTAACGGAGGATTGGAGGAAAGCAGATATGGTTCTTCTATTCAAAAAGTGTTCAAAATATTTGCCTGCAAATTATAGACTTGTGTTTGCCTGCAAAATGTAGACAGTTCCACACAATAGGTTAGTGTGAAAATTCAAAAATTGGTTTACATGAAAATTCTTGTTCTTCGGTAGAACATTGGCTTAAAGATAGAGTACAGAGGGTTGTCATTAATGGTAAATTTTCAAGCTAGACAAAAGTGGAAAGTGGTATTCCTCATGCTTCTGTTCTGGGGCCACTTCTATTTAATATTTATAAATAATATTGAAATAGGCATTGTAAGTCATGTTTCAGTATTAGCAGATGACACAAATGTTAAGTAATGTGAGCAGTATATTACTTTGCTGCAGAGGGATTTAGATCATTTGGGAACTGGGCACTTAAATGACAGATTACATTTAATGTCGAAAAATGCTAAGTTATGCACTTTGGGGTAAAGAATGCACAACCTACATGCTAAACAGTAGTGAACTAGGGATAAGAACACACAAGACATTTGGGTATTGTTACATGCAGCAAACAAGGCAAAAATGTGCAGTGTATCAGCAGTTGCTAAGGCCAGTAAGGCATTGTCATGTGTAAAAAGGGGCATTCATTCGCAGGGTGAAAATATAATTTTGATGTTTTATAAATCAATGGTAAGACCACTTTTGCACCTTTGGGCACCTGTTCTAAATAAGAATTATATGGCACTAGAAAAAAGTGCAGCTGTAGCAGGGCTACAAACTGAATTAAATTAATTTAATATTATAGTTATGGAGACAGGTTAACAAATTTAAATCTGTTTAGTATGGAAAAACGTCACCTCAGAGGGGATATAATAGCGTTATACAATTAAATTCCGGCCCAATACAAACCACTATCTGGAAATCTGTTCATAAACAGGACTATACATAGGGCATGCGTTCACACATTTAAACTGGAAGAAAGGAGATTTAGTCTAAGGTAAAGGAAAGGCTTTGTTTACAGTAAGAACAATAAGGATATGGAATTTTCTACCTGAAGAAGTTGTTTTATCATCTATACATATGTTTAAACAGCAACTGAATGAATATTTGGGGTAACAATTTCTTGGAGTGATCCTAGCCATGCTAGGGCTGAGAAGGGATTGTTCCCAGTTTGTTGCAAAATTGGAAACTTGTTTTGCCTTCTTTTGTATATACAGCAAAAACAGATGTTAGAAGACTGAACTTGATGGATGCATGTTTTTCTTTTTAGCCTATGTAACTCTGTGATGCTTAGGTTTGTAAACTGAATTACAAAGTTTTTGCTAATGTATACATTTTGAGCTCTATTCATTATTTTGATATGTCTGCTAGGATCTGGAAATCAGTCACATCTTTTAAATCAATACCAAAATCTAAAGTAATAAAATAATGTAGCCCAAATCATATTTTTTGTAGGACCCTAATAATCAGCCCAGCTGGTGAATGTTTATCTGCATTTGTTTTTAGAATTTAAAGCTTGTTTTGTAGATGTAGCTAGTTTCTTGTCTTGACCTTAGAATAACTCTATCAGTTAGATGAGGACATCTCAACACGCTGAATTATTTGAATTAACATTTACAGTAATGGCATCTAAATACAATACTTATCTTAAGCAGTAACATATATAAACAGCTCTAATGCAAAGTGTACTTACAGAAAAGAAAGTAATTACATAAATAATACAGAACAACATAATGTGCAAAATTAAAGCAACAGCCATTAAAAATAAAACTGGACAAAGTTAAATGTCCTTTATGACATAGTTAAACCAGTATAAACTAGTATATAATTCTATCCATTAAATATGTTTGAACTGCTGCGTAGTGACCATTATGAATTTCTAAATGTGTACAACAGATTTCTCCGCTACTCTTGTTCTCTCTTTCTGTGAAATATGTAAGTTTTTAGTATACGAAATAAATGTCTAGTAACAAATTTACAATGGACTATATTATATTATTGTTATCCCCCAGAGAAATAATGATAGTCCTTTATGTGATTTCTGTGATAGTTTTACACTTAGATTCAGAGCAAGAATGAGAGCTATTCAATAAACTCCGAATGACCTTTTACCAAATAAGGTAAAACCATACAGTGCTTATCATCTTAAAACCGTAGGGCGTACTATTATGCCCTATTCTAAGCAGCTCTAAACGCAGCAGGGCGTAATTGTACGCCCTCCGTTTTTTTTTATACTTACCTGGTCGCCGGCGATCCCACGCCGGCGATCGCGGTTTAGTCAGTGTTTGTGACCAAATGGCTACTAAAAAAGACTGGACATACCCCATTTGCAATACCTTGGGTTGTCTACTATTGCAAATGGTATGCCATTATGGGTGTAAATTTAATTCCTGGGCTACTATACAGTCTCAAAGGCAACGTAACCAATCTGGCAAATTTCTATTTCAAATGTAACATGCGCAATTTGACCCTGTAACTTCCCAAAACACCATAAAACCTGTACATAGGGGGTACTGTTTTACACGTGAGACTTTGCCGAATACAAATATATGTATTTTATTGCAGTAAAAGCAAACAGTATTATGACATTGACAGTTAAAATGCCATGTAGAAATAAAAAAATAACAACATTTCTTATTTTCTCCTATTGTTTTCATATTAAATTATGTTTCATAGCTAAATATTTGAAATTAAATGAAAGCCCTGCTTCCCCTGAATAAAATGATATATAATAAGGGGGGTTGCATTTAATATGAAAGAGGTGAATTACGGTTGGACAGACATATAGCGCAAATGCCAGGTTTTGTTCACAACTTGTACATTTGGCTCAGTCCTTAAGGGGTTAATTAAAGTTACACCCATAATGGTATACCATTTGCAATAGTAGACAACCCAAGGTATTGCAAATGGGGTATGTCCAGTCTATTTTAGTAGCCATTTGGTCACAAACACTGGCCAAAGTAAGCGTTAGTATTTGTTTGTGTGTGAAAAATGCAAAAAACACCAATTTTGGTCAGTGTTTGTGACTAAGTGGCTACTAAAAAAGACTGGACATACTCATTTGCAATACCTTGGGTTGTCTACTATTGCAAATGGTATGCCATCATAGGGGTAATTTTCATTCTTGGGCTACCATAGGGTCACAAAGGCAACGTAAGCAATCTGGCAAATTTTAATGTGAAAAAAATGAAACACAAGCCATATATTTGATGCTGTAACTTGGAAAACACCATAAAATCTGTACATGAGGGGTACTGTTGTACTCGGGAGACTTCGCTGAACACAAATATTTGTGTTTCAAAACAGTAAAAAGTATCGCAGCAATAATATCGTCCGTGTAAGTGCTGTTTGTGCGTGAAAAATGCAAACAACTTCACTTTTACTGGCGATATCATCGTTGTAATAAATTTTACTGTTTTGAAACACTAATATTTGTGTTCAGCAAAGTCTCCCGAGTAAAACAGTACCCACCATGTACAGGTGTTATGGTGTCTTGGAAAGTTATAGGGTTAAATATAGTGCTAGCAAATTAAATTCCCTATACTTTTGGCATGGGTTGTCAGGCAGGTCCCGCTAATTGTAATTAATTAGGATAAATATAAATATATATATTACATAAATATATGTGTAGAATTAATATATGTATATATATACATATGTGTATATATACGTATATATATATATATATATTTTTTTTTTAATATTTTTATTTATATATAGGTATATATATAGTGATATATACGTATATATTTATGTATATAGATATACATATTATTTAGTTCTACGTGTATTTTGATATAAATATATATATATATTAATATCACAATACAGTTAGAACGAAATAACACACATCTATATATTTTTTAATTATTTATTTTTAATTATGTTTTAATTTTATTTTTTTACATATTTACATATTTTTTTATATTATATATAAATATATATATAACAATAATTATATATATATTTAATCAGTATACGTGTAATTTGATATTAATATATATATATATATATATTTATATATATATTAATAGTAAAATACACCTAGACAGTGTATGTGTGTGTATATATATATATATACTTAGATCATATATATTTAATATATAAATATATATTTACACAAACTTGTGTGGTGGACAATGGTATATTTTATTAGTAGCCCCCAAGTTTTAAAGCTGTCCTCTGACCAAGTCCTCTGACTATAAAACGAATAGCCCTCACTCATTGTTTACAGGGAGGGACCTGAGATTCCTTATTTCATCTCAATTTAATAAGTAGCTGCAGTGGGTAGGGGCAGGGGTTTCCATTATTATGCCCCTCCCCCCCCATTTAGAGTAATAGAGGGGGCAGGGCAGGGGGAAGGGGTTAACACTCGAACTGCCAAGGTTTGTTTAACAGCTTTTTTTTTTTTATAGCATATCACTGTCTACTCCAGCATACTTTCTTCCCATAGGGCATACTATTGCCATTTCTAAATGATGCACATGCATCCGGCCTTCCACCTGATCTAAAAGAGAATGTGATTCATCAAATCAGGCAACCTTCTTCCATTGCTCCATGGTCCAGTTCTGATGCTCATGTCCCTATTGAAAGCACTTTTAACGGTGGACAGGAGTCATCATGGGTACTCTTACCAGTCTGTGTCTACGCAGCAAACTCCAATGTACTAATGTGTATTCTGACACCTTTCAGCAATTTGAGATACAGTAACTCTTCCATTTGAACAGACTAGACAGTCCTGCCTTCTCTCTCCATGTGCATCAATGAGACTTGGGTGCACACGTCATTGATGCCAGTTCACTGGTTGTCCTTCCTTGCACCACTTTTGATAGGTACTACTGGGCAGGGAACATCCCACAAGACTTGCTATTTTGGAGATGCTTGGACCCAGTCATCTAGCCATCACTAGTGGGCCTTTGTCAAAGTCACTCAGATCTTGTTGCTTACTATTTTTCCTGTTTCCAACACATAAAATTCAAAAACTGACTGTTCACTTGCTGCCTAAACATCCCCTCCCTTGACAGTTGTCATTGTAATGATAGAATCAATGTTATTCACTTTCCCTGTCAGTGGTTTTAATGTTGTGGCTGGTCAGTGTATACTTAAGTAAAATATACATAGTTATTCACTTAAAAGAGAATAAAAGACAAATTTAAAGTGAGTTTCAAATTTAGGTCAGAATAGCCAAACTGGAATAAGTCAGCTATGCTTTCAGTATGGCAACAGTGGCCTTAAAATTGAATTATCTTTAAATTAACTTTGAATTCTCACTTTAGTGAATAACTCTGATAATGTAGCCCTTTTCATTTAAATAAGTGCTTGGCACTTACATTTGAAACATGTCTTTGCACTTAAATTTTTTCAATTTAATGAAAAGTTCTAACTTTGCATATTTCTGGCTAGTAATATATTCATATGATTTTAAATATGGCTAGTGCTTTCACCAATAAAGCCTAATACAATGAGAACCTTTCAGATTGTATAATTTTAGATTTCAGTGCTTTGTATGGAGTGTATCCTCTTCGCTATTAGACTCACATATTCAGTTTGTAATTCACTCTAGTAGTGCTTGGAAATCCATTGCCACAAGATGCATTTAGCTTGGAAGACATCCTCACTAGACATGCTTGGTGCATCATTTGCTCCTGTCCAGGTGGCTTTTTGCCCACGTGATTGAATCAGTTTTACATTATTTAAACCTTTTCTCCCACATACTGTGCAGCATTCTCCATGACAGATGGACATCTAATTAATCAACCTTTTCTTAAAGGATCACTATAGTGTCAGGAAAACAAAGCGGTTTTACTGACACTATAGTGCCCTGAGGGTGCCCCTTCCGTGGCGCTGAAGGGGTTAAAACCCTCTCCTCCCCCTCTGACGTCAGCTCCCCCATCCGACGTCACGGGAGCCAAATGCACAAGTGCCGGGCGCGCATTCAAAGTGTCCATAGGAAAGCATTTCTCAATGCTTTCCTATAGACGGTCTGCGCGATGGAGGCATAATATGCCTCCAGCGTCGCAGATGCGCCTCTAGTGGCTGTCTGGGAGACAGCCACTAGAGGCTGGCTTAACCCTAAATGTAAACATAGCAGTTTCTCTGAAACTGCTATGTTTGCATCTGAAGGGTTAAAACATGAGGGACCTGGCACCCAGACCACTTCATTGAGCTGAAGTGGTCTGGGTGACTATAGTGTCCATTTAACTATGTATAGAGAACTGTACACTTTGATTTCATGACTTAAAGGCCATATAGCACATCCTAAACCATGTCTTTCCGCTTGGTGGTGATCCTATTAAAGTTTGCATTATTTCAGTGATTGTGTGCCTGGACTCATTCTCAATGCTAACAGAATGGCATCCCTCCCTAGCTTGAAGAATACAGCTGCAGTAGTGCTCCCAACGGTACCACTTTAGGTGGGACAGTCCTGATATAGTTGTTCTCTCTAGATGTCTAGATTAATTTACTGGTCTCACATTTGGTGTATTATTAAATATGCTTGTGCGGGAACTAGGACCATGCAGAGAGCACATCCTATAGATTGGGGGCTGGCCCATCGTAATTCCATGCTTCCCAATGTTGGGAGTAATGCAGAAGCTCATACGTAAGCTGGCAAAGAATCCTAACAATGAAGGAGCACCAAACAATCACACAATAAAAAGTGCTTCAAATGTTACACTTCAGATGTTTATTTAGAAACCACAAGTGAAAACCTTTTTTTCCATTGAAGTACAGTTATACAAAATTTTAAAAAAGAATGCTGGGATGTAATAATTATATGATCACTTACATTGGGGCTGGGCATCAGGGTCTACCATTTGCCCATCCTTAATTTATTTTTAGAAAATAAAAAATACTACTTTAACTACTATGTTATTTAATATAAAATGTGAGCATTTTTTTCATAGTAATTGTACTAATTGTTTTCTATCTATTCTCTAGCACAAAACATATTGCAATAAAAAATATAAAACAATGATATTCATTTTAATTATTTCACTTATTTCACACACTTATAACTTACAATGAACTACAGTGTAAAGCATACAAATATATTTTATTTACATATTGAAATTATACCACACATTAGCATATACGTATTTTCAAAAAAAGTGCATTTATCCTCTTTAAAAATGTGCAATATATACAAAGGTGATCATTTTGGCTGTAAGTAATTAAGATATAACATAAAAATTGTGTTATTAAGTGTGAATTAATGCAAGCAAACCTAGTATTCTGCCAAAAGCTAAACATGGACAGAATTAGTGTGATCTGAATTACTCACTAAAATAAAAGTTGACTCTACTCCTAAGAGGAGAATTAATGACATACTTCAACTACCTGGATAACTGATGCTAAATCACAGAGTAAAACAAATGATTTATGCTTAGCATTCCTGGTAATTGTCATCCCGATCCTACATAAAAAACAAACAAAACAAAAACACAATTTAACTGTAGCTCCACACATATCCTTTTCTTCTTTAAGAGGAAATTGTAGAAAAGCAATGCAGGGGTACACAAAATGTTTTAACTTTATATCTGGTATAGTCTTCCAAATAAAACTAAAAGCTAAGATATTAATGAGTGGGGATTGCATCAGCAAGCCTATGAGCAAGTCAACAAACAAAAACTCACTGGTAAGGGCACAGGTCCGCTCCAGTGGGATTTGACGGCCACAAATTATTAGCTGCCCCATGTTGTATTTTTTGAAAAAACAAAACACACAAATTAAATTAAGGCAGATTGTAAAATATACAAATTTTTCAAATTGTGGCCAATAAAATACCCAACAGTAAATTTATAATGCTTTCTATTCACAACTAATGGTTCTAGTTTATTGTACAAATAG
The DNA here is from genome assembly GCF_036172605.1 of Pelobates fuscus. Classification (NCBI taxonomy): domain Eukaryota; kingdom Metazoa; phylum Chordata; class Amphibia; order Anura; family Pelobatidae; genus Pelobates; species Pelobates fuscus. The sequence goes on along the minus strand of NC_086321.1, from coordinate 82,418,583 downwards.
GATTAAGACATTGGAAATTGGTTATAAATAGTTTTCAGTGCACAAATGACAATTCAAAATACAATTAGTATAATTAAAGTAATAAATTATTTGTCTTTGCTAGTGCGGGTGGCCAATTAACAGCTGTTTGCAAACAAGTGTGTGTATATAACAGCACTTCATTAAGCATTTTGTGAAATTCATATAAATACTTCTTTGAAAATGCTATATTTATTCTTGATACACCTTAAAATATTCACTTGGAGGGTTTAGATATTTTTTTACAAATGTAATCGAATTTACATGTTTGGAGGAAAAAGTATTTTTTGCATTTTGTCCTTACAGTCTTTAAAGCATGTGTTTTATTTGAAAAGCCTATTTACACGAGCAAAAAATTATAATTTCTTTCCTAAGACTATGCTGGCTGCAAATATGAAATATGAAATATGGTCTTATTTTTAAAGATTTTTTTTATGGAAAACCCCATTACAAGACTTACTGGCGGTAAAGGAGGGTGTAGATAAGGACTTATTGTTTTATTCTTGACTTGGCAATGGGGTAGTGAACATGATAAAAGAAGGTAGTATAACAAATGAGGCCTGTACTTGGGACCACTATTTATATCAACATAAGGAGATATTACAGAGCCTTAAGGAACAGGGGACATTAATTGGGATGGGACTTAAGGATGAAGGACAATTTTACTGATCCATATTCATTTGTTTTTATAAGAACAACATCTAGCAAGGCTCTCCTTAAATAATTTGCAAGTCCATCATACAAATCCAGGGTTGCAAGTCTATCGCACAGTGGATTAGCTATGCTGTCCCATGAAGTCAATATGAATTGCTGTCCCTTGGTCAACATGGGTTCTTTGCACTCCCTAGCTTAACTTGATTTTGTGTGATGTCAACATTTGCTGTCAGAGGCTGTACTTTACTCTGTGCTGCTCATTTTCCCTGTCAGAGGAATACACAACTAAATAGTAAGATAATGGTAAAAAAAAACAAAAAAAAAAAAACACGTTTTTTTTCTTAATGCAATTTCATAGCACATATGTTTCTAGAAATGTTTACAAATCAGGGGAAAAGATCCAGTTGTAGGTCCACCCATGTGTATCACTAGTGAATAGATCCTGAATTCAAGGTAAAATTATAAACTATTTTTAAAAATAAATATCCAAGTGACTATGCTGAATACAAATCTGGACCTAATATATTATGTTGCAAGTTGTGAGCTGTAAATGTTGAAAGATGTTTTCATAAATGTTCACAGTACTGGACCGCTCACAAAACATGGTTAGCGGGTACTTTGTTGAAGACATTATGTTAATTTTTCTATATTTTTAAATACCTCTCTGTAACCATATTCCTATCTGTCCACAGCATAATTTGAAGATTTTTTTTTAGTTTGAACCATTACTTTTTATTGCCCCAAAATATTATAAAATGCCAAAAGCACCAATACTGACAGTAATAATAAAGTTATTTCATTACATAAACCATCTGTTATAGTTCATGTAACTATTTTCAAGTATCAACACTTTGTAAACTCGTGACTTTTATTCTTCCATCTTCTCCTTCAGAGGTCTTTTGAAAAAGCCAGACTGTTTGACAAAAATAAATAAATGAACAAATAAATTAATTAATTAACCAATGAACAAACAAACTACCACATGCATATAAGTTGTGTATGCCTTACACTTCATTATATCAACATCATCTATGTTGAATTTGATGCATTATGTTTACCCTCAAGGCAAAAAGTGATAATTATTTTGATATTTTTGTTTAAGTTTCTAATTGTTTTTAAATATTAAAATATAAAAAAATATGTCAAATATAAAAATTAAATTAATATATTAATATATTAAAATATATATTAATATATTAAAATACATCAAAATATTACAATATATATTACAATATTAAAATATTTTTTCAAAATAAAAATAAATCGTTTTCCAGTTCGTACAAAAATATTAAATAATTTGAAAAGCTTATACAAAAATATTAAATCAGGGCCTGTATTTTGTGAGTATACACTGAATTAGTGAAAAGATAAATCTAAACACTGGAATGGGCAACAAAAAATATTTTTTTCCCAAATATTTTCAGAAAATTAAATAACAAAGATGGATGTCTGATAAACATGAAGAATATAGTTTACATTTATTTTGTGTTATCACGGCTTGTCATCGTGGTTAGCACGTGGACCCTTGTAATATTTTGAAAGGTGGAAAGAGGTTAGTTGCAAACAACAAGAGATGTGTCCTGCACCTTACAGCCTAATATGGTTTACTTACCTTCCACATTGCAAATATGATGAGGGCTAGAAGGAGCAGTCCTATAATAATACTTAGTGGAATAACCCAGAAAGGTACTCTGCCGTGCTCCAGCTCTCTGGATATTTTAATCATTGTCTGTAAGATGTGAGTACATATATTATTATTATTATTAGTTTGTTATTCATTTTATAAAGACATGCTATGCCCCCCAAGAAGACGGGAGATCTGTGTATTAACTAAAAGGTGGCCATGATCACAGTAGCTCACCCAGTTCAACTAAAAAGTAAGAAGCTCCTGGAAGCAGAAGAACTATTATTGATTCAACAGGCTTAAATTAAGCCTTTATCAAATGAATAAATAAAAAGTAAATAAAAGACAAAATGTCAAAAGGCTCAAATCTCTAATGTGTTATGTATCTATAATAAATGCAAGTGATAAGTGTAGAGGTGTATAAACTTATGTTTAGAATAAACATATTGTACTGTGTAACTAGACTGATGGAAATTAGAATGATAGAAACTGATAGAAACTCTCAATTAAGGACTTTGTAAAAGACTAGGTGCAATTATTTGAGGTAGCCACTAGATGTCACAGTAATATTAATCAAACCTTTCTTTAAATGGTATAGCCAGGCATAAAGAAAGGCAATTCTCACCAGAAACAACTAAAACCCATCCACTTGTAATATCTAACATACATATCAGATAATTCCACCCTGTTAAGAACATCTCTATACTTGTTTACCTCATTCACCATTCATTAACTGCTTCCACTCTGCCAATATCCCCACTGACTCCCCATCATTTGCAGAATAACATTGAAAGCTCTGACTCTTGCAATACCAAGCTCTAATAAACTCTGCACAAACTTATACGTTTGCTTTCGTTTTGACTACTCTCGCCAAAAGCTTTTGTTCTGCCAGGACTTGGACCTATCTTTAGTATGGACCAGGACCAGACTGGGAATTAAGAGCAGCCCTGGAACTTTTTCACACCAGCCCTAACATTAATTGTGCCAACTGTGATATACAGGTGAACCCCCCCCCCCCCCCCCCCAAAAAAAGATTTACATTTATTTACCCAACAAGAAGGAACACACTCACAGAACTTAAAAGTAAACATAAGAGCTGCCTAATTCTAATTAGATCTGCCACATCTTACATGAAAGTTTAATTCCCATAACCTTGAATAGGTTATGGGAGTGAAACATTGACTGAATGCTGCGGCATATCTGATTTAAATAAATGTTATTTTGTTTAGTTCTCAATCCTATGCGTGCACTCTTAGTTAGATATAGTTTGACACCAGTGCATGAAAGACTCTGAGAAAGGCACGGTTATCCACTAAACTAATCAGTTGTGTGAATGTAAATCTAAATTCCAGAAATTAGGCTTCAATAGTAAAGCTGTCACTTTAGCCAAGTTGGATTTTTCCAATCCACTATTTTGGTCTAAATTACGCACATTTAGATTTTCACTTCCTAAAATTAAAAATGTAGTTAATAATCCTATGACGAATGTGAAACCCTTGTTACATGTATATACTTGCATGTAATATCAAAATGTGGATAATGCAGTGGTATTATTCCCTATAGTGTGAACATCCACCAATATCTGAGCTGTGTTTCCTCTATGACACTGTTCACTATTTCTGCTCTCTCTGTTGCGCACTCTGCATCCTGCACACAAGCCTACCATGCTCTAACTACCACACCACTTATGAACCTGTAGACATATATATTCCTGCTTGTGAAAATAGTCCATCAGTTAGAACAGCCTGATTACTACACCATCTGGTTTTACCTACCTACTGACATTAACTATTACTTTACTATTCCTAGCCTGTTATTTAAATATAAAAATGTGTAGTTTACATGAATACCATGCTAATAATATCATCGGCCTGTTTTTACTATGCTTGTTATAGCTGCTGTGGCGTATCAAGCTTGTTTGTTAACACTTGCACAATAAAAATGAAGAATGAATAAATGAATAAAAAAAACAAAAAAAACAACTGCTCTTAGGAGTCAATGCTAATGGTATATATATATATAAAAAAACATAAAAATAAATAAGCAAAACAAGCCAGAAACAATGTTCCAATGAAATTACCTCTTTATCTTTTATAACTTATTGAACTTACCTCATAATTTTGACTCTCTTTATTTAAGACTATTAATGGATTTTCACTTTGAAGCTGAGCATTGAGGATCAAATTCAGGCTGTGAATACCTGCCTAGAAAATAAAAGCAATTTATTTTTAACTCTGCATAACATAATAATATTCTAGGCTTCCATCTTTTTCACTAAATGATGTATCTAATGGGTGTACTATTTTTTTTTAACAACATTGTCAAAAACTGAATGTTCCAATTTATTTGAGAGGTATCTTTGGACTATCTTTCTGGGCTACTATAAGCCTGCTCTCTTCAAATGAATGTTTCAATGTACACTGCTCTGAAATCTTATGTGCAGGACTCAGGTTATGGTGAGCCATCTGGCAAATAGTTGCCACTTGCCATGCCATAAGTGAGCGTATTTCCATTCAATAGAAAGCAGGCACTGCCTTTTCAATGTAATAAAAGCTTAGCTATTGCTAGTGACATACAATGAGCACCCTCCACTGGTTCCCTACATGCCCTCACCCATGGCCAGCGGTTGGGGGCTCAATTAATTTAAAAAGAAGGTAAAACATCCTAGTGTACCCCAGCCCCAAAGGTCAACTCTATTAAATACTTAATAATACAATAAATTGTAATGTAACGTGAACCTATCCTTTCCTATACTCCCTAGGGAGTGCTAGCAGCATTGGCTAGGGTTTAACCATAGAATCCACAGCATATGCACTATTGCTGCATGAAGATACCACTGGTAAGAGTCCATTTTCAGGGAATTGTCAGTCAATTCTCCAGCAAATATATAAAATATAACAATATATGTAAGAAAAATATAAGAATAATGCATGTATTATGTTCAGGTGATATATGAGATAAACATACAAATACCTTAATAAAAGTGGATTTCCATATTCTGAATGAGACATTTACTTGGGTAATAGTAGCAGGTTCCACAGTACAGTAGAAATATGAACAATTACTTCTCTTGCAGTCCTGCATAACAGTAGATAAAACTAAATAGTTACACGAATTTAATGAATGCATTGAGTCTCCACACAACTAGCAATTTAATTTACTGTATCAGGTTTATTGTTAAAAAATGTTTTACTCTGAACAGAAAAAAATCTTATAGAGCAATCTTGCCTTATATTATATGTTCAAAACTCAGCTCTCAATGTACCAGAACCAGTGCCCATTCATTTTGTTTCTTATGCTTCTCAAATCTCTGCAGCCAGTTCCCTTGTTCTGTGTTTTTTTTTTGTCTCCCTTAAAGGGACACTATAGTCACCAAAACAACTCAATGAAACAGTTTGGTGCATAGCTCATGCCCCTGTAGTTTCATTGCTTAATTCACTGCCATTTAAGAGTTAAATCACTTTGCTTATGCAACCTCCTGCATGTGACTTACACAGCCTTCCTAAACACTTCCTGTAAAGAGTCATCTAATGTTTACACTTCCTTTATTGCAAGTTCTGTTTAACCCCTTAAGGACACATGACATGTGTGACACGTCATGATTCCCTGTTATTCCAGAAGTTTGGTCCTTAAGGGGTTAAGTAAGAATTTCATAACTCCTGCTCTGTTAATAGTTTGCTAGACCCTGCACGAACCTCCTGTATATAATTTAAGTTTAATTTACAAAGCAGGAAAACATTTTTAAAGTAAGTTACATTTTATTGAAAATGAAACAATTTCGTTTTTATGCAGGCTGTGTCAGTCAGAGCCAGGGGAGGTGTGGCTAGAGCTGCATAAACAGAAACAAAAGTTATTTAATTCCTAAATGGCAGTGAATTGAGCATTGATACTTCAGAGATATAATCTATACACAAAAACTAGTTAATTAGTATGTCCACAATCCATGGATTTTTACATAGCCTCTCCCACTGCCCACGAGTGGGAGCTGGGGAACCAATGGTAAGCCTCCCCTCATTATATTAATAGACACCACCAGTCACTTATGGGTGGGGCTTGAATGATCAATGGGATTTCCCTTCTTAGTCTTTTATTGCTCCCACACTCCTTCTATTGGTTGTGACTGGGTGGGATTTTAGCAAATCTTCTCCCTTTTATTTTGTAATAGAGCATGCACATGCTTGCCATGGGTAAGGGAAGGGGGCTGGAAAGTGACCTGTCCACTCCATTATTTAATTTCTTCTTCCACCCAATATCCATGGGTGGGAGCACAGGTGGGACTATTGGCAGGACATCCACTGTTTTTTTTTTTTTTTTACTAGCAACTTGGCAGCTTCTGGCTGTTCACTGTTTGGTAGACTTGTCCCCACCCACACAGAAGCAATTCATTTTAAAGAATTGATAGGACAAGTTACAATATAGAAACCAAGGGATATGTTCAATTTAAAACAAAGTCATCAAGTTAGGAATTTAGAAAAAATACGCTACTGTAGTAGTTTATATGAAGTAGGATATCAATGTGGAAAAAATGTTAAACACTTACCAATATTGTATCTCTTAAAGTTTCGGTAAATTTAGGCATTATGTATGATTGTCCTGGAAGTATTCTTAATGGGTCCAAGAGGTGATCAGTCTTGCAACTGGTTCCCTGAATGGATACAGAAAGTTTTCTTAGCTCTTGGTGTCTTAATGTTCACGCTGGGCAATGCCCTAATTTGTCCCAAATATATTTTTTATACACTACTGTATATTGAAAACAAACATCTTAAATGAAAGATGCCCAAGATGTGATTCACTAAAAGTCAAGTATGGAAAAAAATGAATGAGTCTGAAAACGTCAAAAACAGCCCACTTGGGGGCGGGGCCGGACCGCCGTGCTGATCGGTCGCATGGCGGAGGAGCTCCTGAGAAATCGGGCCTTTGGGCCATAACAAGCAGCCATCCACACCCGCAAACAGCGAGACACTACTCACTCAGATGTGGGAAGGGTAGCGGACCCCGAGATCGGGAGTTGCGGGCCCCCCACGGGAAGCCCGAGACTTCGGAGGCCGCGGCCTACACTAGGGGAGGCAGGGTGGACGGGCGCTGCCCTGTCTCCCCACTATTCTGCCTAACGCTGGACTGTTGTGTGCCAGCCGGCCCCTGCACACCCCCCCTCTGGGCCGGGGGGGTTATCCCGGTCCACACTGGGGCGCACTCAAACCGACCTACAAGCTGAATAAAGGGCGCTGAACACGCAAGGCCCACAGCCCAAGATGGCGGCGACCCAGAGCACCTGCCTAACCACTCCTGCGATATGCCACAACAGCTGTCTGAACAACGGTACAGTGACCTCAGCGGACCCAGACCAAAGGGAGAAGGACACCAAGAAATCCAGCGGGCCCTCTGCAACACGCACCTCCCTAGCCGAGATAATGGCTGGAGGGGACTCATGAATCATCGCCTGTCCAAGCGACACATGCACGGAGTTCCCCACAGCCTGATGCAGACCGGGTAACATGGGAGCTGACTACTCACCTCCTGGCATCTGGGAATAGACTCTCATGGATGAAGCATGCAGCCGCATCTGGCCCCCACCAACTCCTCCCCACCGGGGCCCCCATGGACACATAACAGCAAGACAGCTCTGCCCCAGTGGCCTCACTTAAGCCTGTTTCCCCTCACCCAAGACAACGAGTATACTCACCTTGCCTGTTTGGGACACTTAGCTCCATCACATAAGTAACACCCTAATACATGTTTTTTCCTGCTTACTGTAATATAAATGTTTACCATAGTTGGGAATGCAATGTCACATGCACATCAATTTGAGCATAACTAAACTTGTCTTACGTTACTTCTTTATACAAAAGATCAAACCTACAATACTTACTGTCTAAACCTGAACCTGTTAATGTTGTATGCTTATCTGCAAACTAGCCTGTAACTACAAACTAAAAATGCGCTACTCTCTATGCCACAGTTTAGCCTGTTTACAAAATCTACTTGTACGCTGTTGTGGCGTCTTTCAATGCCTATGTACCTTCATGCGCAACAAAAATAAAGATTAAAAAAAAAAACAAAAAAAAACAGCCCACTTGAGTAATATTGAATTGATCATCATGGCATTCTTGATGTAGTAATGCTGACACATTAAGAATGCCAGTTACTCACTACCAAGAACGTTTTGATCGAAAACTATTAGCATAACATCTATTTGACATAAGAGATGCATAGCTAGCATATAAATGTATCGTAACAAAACAATATTTTATATTTAAATAAACGCAATTTGTATTTTTCACTTATCTGTTTAGCGTTTATAAAAATTTGGGGAAATTAAAAGCTTGTTTATAAATGTAGGATGAAATGTTATCACTTTTCAGGATATGCAAAACAAATAAATACATATTTTATGCATAAAATGTATACAATTTACACATAAAAAAGTGTGTTTATTAATATATTTAATAATCCTTGAAAAAATGTTGAAATGTATCAGAACAAATTTAACAAATTCCAATAGGACACTGACAGCAGTCTGTTCTTTTAAATATCTTGTTATGTTGCTAGACCCCAATCTAAAACTTTGCCCTAAACTAGGTGCCCTGTATAGAAACAAATCCTGCCTAAGCCCTACAGTAAGGAAACAGATAGTGCAACAAATGCTAATGCCGGTCATTGATTATGGGGATGTAGTTTATGCACCTGCATCACAAACCCACCTTAATAAACTTAAAGGACCACTCTAGTGCCAGGAAAACATACTCGTTTTCCTGGCACTAGAGTACCCTGAGGGTGCCCCCACCCTCAGGGACCCCCTCCCGCCGGGCTCTGGAGAGAGGAAGGGGTTAAACTTACCTCTTTTTCCAGCGCCGGGCGGGGAGCTTTCCTCCTCCTCTCCATCTTGATCGCGACGTCATCGGCTGAATGCGCATGCGCGGCAGGAGCCGCGCTCGCATTCAGCCGGTCGCATAGGAAAGCATTTACAATGCTTTCCTATGGACGCTTGCGTGCTCTCACTGTGATTTTCACAGTGAGAATCACGCAAGCACCTCTAGCGGCTGTCAGTGAGACAGCCACTAGAGGATTTGGAGGCTGGATTAACCCTCATTATAAACATAGCAGTTTCTCTGAAACTGCTATGTTTATTAAAAAAAGGGTTAATCCTAGAGGTACCTGGCACCCAGACCACTTCATTAAGCTGAAGTCGTCTGGGTGCCTAGAGTGGTCCTTTAATATGTTATATAATTCATTCTGCCACTTTCTACTAGAATGTCATTACTTTACCCACCACTGAGACATGTTAAAAGAGCTAAATTAGCTGTTGCTGGAATCCTTATGCACTCTTCATCTTTCCAGCCTTGTGCATAAGAGCTTTTCTGGGAAGCTCCCACCCTACCTGAGTAGAATGCTCTCCCCAGCTGTTCCCACCTCCTATAACCTCTGATCCAGTACTGGCACGATATTTAGCATACCACAATACAAAAATAAAGTGGCTCGATCCTCATTTTCCTACAGAGCATCGCAATCATGGAATAACCTCAGGGACACAGTCAAATCTTCATTCAATCTAAAATCTTTTAAGAGATCTATGGCAATATACATCAGCACAGAATGCACCTGTCATGGTGGTATATATTTATATATTGTATCCTATTGTAACAATGTAATGTTTTGTGGACGCAGGACATACTTGATAACGAGAGAAATATCAATGTATCGATCCAAGTAAAATATTTTATAAATAAATAAATGTGTAATTATATGATACCCAATGTCTTGAACTATTTTAAACAAGGTCTAAAGTAGAAATACTACTAAAATATTTTTTCTCATGTATAGTAGGCATGAACAATATAAATAAAAATAATGAAATCCTTTGCTTAAGTATATATATAAAGACATGTTTGGAATGCATGGGTATGTAAATACCTGCAAATTACACCAAAATATAAAAATAAAGTCTGCAGGTGGTCATAAAGCCAACATATATATAAGTTAAGTTACATGCATCTGTTCAAAAAAATAAGTAAATACAAATATGTAGGTTTCTATTAATGTCTGCATGGAATTCCTGTTTCGAACTCACTATGCTAAGAGTATTCTCTTCTTCCTAAAATACGTTCATGACTTACAATGGCTGACACTGAGTGTGGAAGAAGTGAAGAGTCTGCTATTTGCAGTTCTTCAGTCCATATCCAGATAGTTTTACTTTTTGTGTAATTTGTCAGAAGCTACAATCACAATCAAGTAATCAATTCCCTTAACAATACTAATCAGTTGGGTTTTCCAGTACTTCGCCATTATCAATCTATTTCTTTGAAAAATGAAAATCATCATTTTAGTGTGATAGTAAACTGGATACTGTTTGTCATTTTAACTTTGGGTCATCCCATCCTGATATCTGGGATTTAAAAAAAAGCTTGTAGAAAGAATGCAATGTAAAAAAGCGATGTTTCACTGTGTCCTTTGCACCTGCCATTGGAGAATATATGTCAATATATTTATTCGAATGAATGAACTGATCTACACTATGTCTTGTTAAAACATGATATAATTCCATTTAATGACAGACATTAGTACACTAAACTTACAGAGGTTGATGACACATCAGTGAGATAAAGGAGTATGTTAGTATCTGGAGTTTTGTAAGGAAATGAAAGCTGGAATCTTATAGTTGGTTTCAACAAATCGATATGTCTATTAATCTGCAAAAGAAAAAAGAATGATAAATAAACAAAGCCAGCAATGTTGAAGAAATGCATGTTGCAGTCTTTTTATTTATACTGAAGGCCGGTGGAGGCTGAACAATAGGCAGGTGGGACAATGCCTCCATAGTCTTCTTTAAAACTATTATCATGGTAAGAACTGATGATGACTATGTGTTAAAACCCCCAAATATAAAACAAAAGACTGTCATTGATTTAATAGCATTAGGGCATGCAGTCAAATCTCTTCATGGGAGGTGCTGTTACCCAAATACAACACGTACTCAACACCTCTCAGGGGTTGAGTTTATGGGGTTAAATGGACAGAGTGCAACAATCCATCTAGCACCTGTCTAGCACCCCGCCATCTATAAACTTTCCCAGACACCATTTCTGAAGATAGATAACATGGTTTTAGTTGTTTAGTTTATTTTGGTAACAAAAAAGTTGAACATACTTAGTAACAGTCAGCCCTGGCATTGCTGCATAATATGAATGTATTAACTTTAAATAATCCATGGAATAGCAAAATACTGAGAAGTGAAGTCCAACAACTATAAAAAAGGTATAATTGTAGTTAGATTGTTCTGCATGAGGACACTGACCATTAAAGGTAGCTTCAGTAGTGAAACTAATGCAGAGAGGGTCCTATTACAAGGAATCTTTAGAGCCTCCTTGTAGTGTAAGCATGGCCAAAGTGTAGTTTCTTAACTTTGTATTGTATTTTTTAATCATTATGACCATGAAGCTAACATAATAATAATAGTAATAATGACAATTCCTAATGGATCATTTATTTTGTACATTTTCTTAGTATATATCAATAGTATATATATATTAATATGTAAGAACAGATACATCTCCAAATATAGCCAAGTAAAATGTATTTTATTTATGTCATGATCATGTACTTTATTTTTTTTAGTATGTATATTTTCAGATACACAGATATGCTTATTGATGACCAATATTTTCTTCAAGGTGAAATATTCAAATTGAGACATTACTCTATTGGATAATGTTGACAGATTTTCCATCATGTATTTATTTGCAATTATATTGTTATAGAATATTTCTGTTTTACCATATAACTTATATTAACTTCAGGACCAATGACATCTGTGGAATTGATCACGTCTGATATGGATTCGTTTGCTGCAATTGTGACAAGGATCTCTTTTGTGGAGCTTAAAAGACATAAAACATGATGTTAGAATACACACTAGAAAGACACGTTAGCATGGGGCTCAACATTTTATACAATATGTTTTTACTAGGCCTAAAATGTACTCGCCAATAGAAGCCTGGATAATCCACGGCACACTCACCATGGGTTCATTTCCACTTACCTGGGCTGAATTTCCACTTGCCAATGGCAAGTTGGTGAGTGGAAATCTTGAAACTTTGGTTTATGTGAATACATTTCAAGATCACATGAAAAATCTTAACTGCTCTATTTGTAAAAGAAAATATATAGATATATATTTTACAATCTCCAAAACCCTTTTTGCATTGACCTACAATGTGTTATTAGGGCACAAAATCTCCAGTCACATACTCACAGTTTGTGAATGGAATTTCAGTTTCTGCGAGTATGCCGTAGGCCCTGAAGTTTGGCAGGTTATGGCTACATACCTTTACTTTTGGCATGTAGCTCAACTCCTTTTGCTTGCTTTCTCCTCTTGGGCTGTCACATGAGCTTTAGAACCTCACCTTTAGTAACCGGAGTGTACTAAGGCTGCCTGTTCCCTCAGCAATTCAAGGATGCAAGGATGCAAGGATGCAAGTTATCAGCACTGCTCCTTCCCCCCACTCAAAGGTAATGACTGTCATACAAATGCATTTTAAAGGCTGCAAAGTAAGCAGCCAGCACAGGTATTGGTGTCAAGGTTAGGAGATTTTGAGAGAGACAGAGTTTTATGTTGGTCTCCTCCTTGAGGTAGCTGTGCAGTAGACTTGGGCATTCGTTTTCATAAAACTTGCCATTTGGATGAAAATTGGCTACCAAAGTAGGGAACTGTTGATAGCTAACTAGTTGATAGCTTTCTAATTTGGTGTCCTTGAATATTGTTATTCCACATTAGGGTGTCAAATTAGGGAACACTCTTCTAAACAGCTAAAACCAAAAATTAAGAAAATGACTTTTCTAGGTACTGCCAGTCCTGCAAAATGCTTGATCCAGATGTGCCCCTAATTCCCTTTTGTTTTTACTATGTAAGTTTGGAATCCAGATCCGATTCCTTTTGGGTTGAGCACCCTGAAGAGCCCCCCAGCTTCAGAGGCCCCTTTGGAGGTGATCACAGGTACATATTTGAGGAGGTTTTGAATAGTAATGTATCTTTAATAATAATTTTCATTGAAAATATATATAATTTGCATTGTGAGTATATACATAAAAGTACTATCACTTTAATTGTTTAGTTTTGACACTGGATTTTTAAAATTGCATTTATCACATTCCATTATATATATTTATATTCACAATGCTATTACAACTGATTATTTAATACCCTTCAGCTTATTTAACACTAGCACTATTTCATTTGTCGCCCACGTTGGAATTAGTGTAAGACCAACTGACATTGGGGCACTGCGAAGTAGTGGTGGGTTTAACACAATATGGAGATAGGGTGGAACTGAATCCACATATTTGTTTGCTGAGATAGGTGATTGTAAGCAGCCTTATAGAATTTAGAAATGTGTTTTATGAGGGTGATATTACTTAATCTGTACCATGTAAACAATGTCAACCATCTTTACCTCTCTCTGCGCCTTTGCATCAAATTAAACCTTCCTCTGCTTTTTGATCTTATTAGCACATTTTTCACAAGGTTTATAGATTGTACGTGCCTTCTTCACCTCTTGTCTCTTATATCCTGTATGTCAATACTTGTCAATTACTCTAAAACTGTAATTCACTGCAGTGTGTGTTTGCAATATATAAAAATCAAATTAGGTTTTAGGTGATCAATAGCTAAGTTTCACTTTCAAGATTAATTAAATATAGCATGTCTTCCATTGTGCATGAAAATGTATATAAATACCTTGTAAATATTAGCCCGGTTTCATATCTTACTGGAAATGTGATATTTTTTCTGTTATCTGCTAGAGTTGCAGGATGTTCTTCACTGTCACTAGAATTCAAATAAAACATAAATCAGTTTTGATATAAAAAATACAGATGATGTGTTACATTTTATTCTTAAAATATAAAAGATACAACACATAATGCACTCAAAGTGGGAGAAAAAAATGTCTATGGCATTGCAATGGTTCCTAAAGGAACAGTCCAAGCACCATAACCACTACAACTCACTGTAGTGTTTATAGTGGCAGGTATGCCCTTCCTTGTGTTATTTTTCTAACTGTTTCAGAATGCTTTCACAACTTACCTGGGTCCCACTCCCAACGGGCACCTGCAGCTGCATTCCCTGATTATGGAGAATCCGGTTAGCTCCACTAAACTAGGCAGGATCATGCAAAGCCATACTCATTGCCAGGTTAGAGGGTCAGCTAAATGCTCTCAGTCAATGAGTGTGGTTCTCTATTGGCCATTTTTAAGCTCTTTGAAGATATATAAATATGACCCAGGTACCAGGTAAGCTGTCCTGTTTCAGAACAGATTACACTGAGATGTTGCCAGGGAACTCTTGGCACCATTATCCTTACAGCAGACACCTGGAGAGTACCTTTAAAGGGACACTATAGTCACCAGAACAACTATAGCTTAATGTATTTGTTCTGGCGAGTATAATCATTACATGCAGGCATTTTAATGCAAATACTCTCTTTTCAGAGAAAAGGCAGTGCTTACATTGTCCCCAGGTACACCTTCAAGTGGCCACTCCTCAGATGTTCAAAGATAAGATTATATTGTAATGGAACAGGTTTAATTCGATCAACACTCCTTTGGTGTGGCAGGATTTTATCAAAATGTTTCTGCACTGCTCACAATTAAGTTTAAAAAAAATGAAAGGGAGAAATTACCCAACCTGGGTGTCTTACAATAAGGCAACCAGATGGGTAGAAGCCCAGTCCAATCTTAAGCTAAACGTAGCAAAAAAACAAAAAACTTTATTAAAGTCTATTAAAAGACTGGGTCAGGATAGTAATAGACAGAGTCCTATAAGGAGAACGATAGCTGCATAGGTAATCAGCTTTCAATAGGCTGATACAATTAGACAGGCCCCTTGCTTATAGGTCGAGGCAGTATGCTAAGCCATGCAGCAATCCGGGAAACAAAACAGCAGTAGGGACAGGAGGGGGGAGAGAAAAAATAAAGTAAATAATCTCACACACAAATCCCCTAAAGTCCTGTGCTAACCCTTATTCTCCTAAGTAACACCTTCGTGGGTGTTCTATTCTAAGACTAGACTAAGTCCATACAAATATAGCCCCAGTTAAATCACTAAACGAACATAAGTGCAAAAAGGTGCTGAAGTGCTCAAGTGAGTGAAGGCAGACTGAACCCGACGCGCGTTTCGGCGTAACCGAACGCCGTCATCAGGGGTATCTGAAGGGAGGCTGTCCCCGCGGTTTATTTAAACCGGTATCTCAATTAGGTCCACCTGGGTATCTACCAATCCCGTGTGCTCGGACCATTAGCCGGCTGACGAATGGAACAAAGAGGGGGCGTGGCATGAATATGCCGTTAGTCCAGCCCCTCACGTGTTCGCCTACCAAAAAACAGAGACCTTAGACCGGGAGGATTTAACCCTTAGAGTGCCCAGTTGTTTCCACTGAAAATGTAAACTAAGTATCTTATTAAATCACTTAGATATAAATGTGTATAAACAGGAGCCAAGAGCTAGTATGTAGTATAATTTACACGTATCCGTTATAGCCGGTTTTATAATAACCTGGCAACATAGAAACAGATACTGCATTATCACTAACAAATAACTATAGATTTCCTCCAAGTTTATATATTTAGTCTTAAATTGACAGGGGGTATAGTAGAGCACTCAGAAAAAGGGAGCAAGGTAACCCACAGGTATGCAGGGCATAGTGAGAGTATAATTTGGGGGTAGCCTGGAGGTGCCAAAAATAGAAATAATAAAGAAATATATACATATATACAAGCTTGTTATTAAGATAACATTGTTTATCAGAATACGGCAGTACTTTAAATGAATGGAGAGTAAGAGAAGCCCTCATTCAGCCCCATAGGTGAACGTGTTTTAAGATGATAGATCCAGAAAGCTTCTCTCTGTCTAAGTCTCAGATCCCAGTTCCCTTTCCTAGGGGGTTGTGGTATATGCTCAAGAACCATAAATCGAATACCCGCTGAGGAGTGGTTATGGTGTTGGTGTAGGTGTCTTGAGACAGGCGTCTCCAGATGTCGCCTAACTGAGTTGACGTGTTCGCGTATCCTAAGTCTGAAATGGCGAAAGGTCTTTCCCACATACTTAAGACCACAGGAGCAAATCAGCAAATCAGCAAGTAAATTACTCCTGTTGGGGCACGGAAGTTGGGTTCGGAATTTTCTTCCCAGTCTTCTGGCCCCTAGAGACTTTTCATTTTTTCTCAAGTTTAAAAAAAATCCTTAAAATCCTTATCTGCATATTACCGGTAGTACCAAGTAAATAGATCTACATGGGCTTTAATTTGATTTGACTTAAAGATTGGGTTTTATTTGACCAGAGTATTCTTTGTCAATGTGTCGATAATAAGTGATAATTGATACAAATTACTATTCTTTAGCTTTTTACCCTATTACTGCTATTTTAGCTACTTAAGGGTTAAGCCCTTCATTTCAACCCACACTTCTGAAAAGTATTTATAATTCCTGATAATTCTCACTTAGGAGAAAAAGTCTGTGTGTTTGGTCAGGGCAAGTATATCTAAAAGATACATTATTTGGCCCATTGTTTAATAGTGGTGTTGTGGGGTCATGAAATTACCAACCCTTATGAATAATACACAAGTTTTGCTCAGTGCACACACAGGTAATTCTACCATATCAAATTCGTATATACTATAAATAATCCCCCACTTGTACAATATCTGTTCTACGCCATTCTAATCATATTTCCCATTAGTCACCCCTAGTTCTTTCCCTGTTGACATAGTGACTTTTGGCTTGTGGGATCTTTACCTCCCTCTGATTTTTTAAAGATCCTCCACTTAGAAAGGTCTCTTGATATAGATGCTTTGAAATAAAATCATATTCCCTCCACTTCACGAAAAGTCAGTATTTAAAAGTGAAGCTTTGAAATGTTCAGATACAACATTATTTCTATACAAACACCAGGATACACCCAATGCCAAGAGTGGCAGTTAGAACATTTCTAATTGTATAGGTATTGGCTATCGGTTCTCTCTCTAATGGCACAAGTGAGCAAAAACATTTTTGAGACCTGAGTGGGGACTAACCACAGGTCAAAGTACTGAGATTTCTCAGAGCTTTTGCCAATTCTCATAGTTCTCATATTCTTAGTTTTTGTTGCAGAAAAAGCTTGAAAAATAGCTAATTTTAATAACTTTTGCAATTTTTTTTAACCTAAAATATGTAGTTAGCTTTTCATTTCACCATAGTGTGCTGTTTAGTATATATGTATTGCTCCATTTATTATTTCTTACCTTGTGGCACTGACAAATATGAAAGCACTGTCCAACAGGTGAGCAACATTGAATTCAAGTGTTATTTTGAATGAAATCTAGTTGGGAAATAGAATACAATGTGACAGTTCAAAAATATGGCAGGTAATGAAAAACACTGAAATGCTTATCAAATATTATTGTGATGCAGTTTAACTGAATATTCTAGTAATCATTCTAAATTAATAGTTAGATATACATTTTGTTTATTTACCATGTTAAAGGAACACTATAGTATTAATAGCACAAAACTTTATTCCTAAGGCTATAGTGTCCATTTGCCCCGCGGACCTCACAGTGTTGAATGTATTAAAATCCCTTTTAACGCTAAAATTGAATAGGCTATAGACTTTTGTCACTATCCTGTCCACATCTAAGATTGAAGTGGCTAGTCAGTATGGATAGTACAAGTGCCATTAACCCCTTAAGGACACATGACATATGTGACATGTCATGATTCCCTTTTATTGCAGAAGTTTGGTCCTTAATGGGTTAAACACAAAGGGTGAGAGATGTTCTTAGCAAGAAAACCAAACTCTCCTTTATAGTAATTGACAGAAACAACACAACTCTAAATGTAACAATAAAAACAATGTACCAGGAAAGAAACAGATTAACCCCTTAAGGAGGCAGTTGTACAAGTTGCGATAAAATCAAAACGTTAAAGGACCACTATAGGCACCCAGACCACTTCACCTTAATGAAGTGGTCTGGGTTCCAGGTCCATCTAGGATTAACCCTTTCTGCTGTAAACATAGCAGTTTCAGAGAAACTGCTATGTTTAACTATGGGTTAATCCAGCCTCTAGTGGCTGTCTCATTGACGGCTGCTAGAGGCACTTCCGCACTTTCCTATGGACTGGCTGAATGTGCACGCGTCTCATGCCGCACATGCGCATTCAGCCGATGACGGGGAAAAGGAGGCGGAGAGTCCCCACCGCCGAGGGAGCCCGGCGGTGGAGAAAAGGTATGTGTTTAACCCCTTCCCCACCCTAGAGCCTGGCGGGAGGGGGGCCCTAAGGGTGGGGGGGGGGGACCTACAGACCCTATAGTGCTAGGAAAACGAGTATGTTTTCCTGGCACTATAGTGGTCCTTTAACAAAACGTTGAATTTGCGCTATATGTATGTTTAACCAGACTTCACCTCTTTCATATTAAATGCACCCACAATTATTATATGTTGTTTTGTTCAGGAGAAACAGGGATTTCATTTCATATCAAATATCTATATGTGAAACATAATTCAATCTGAATAAAATATAAATAAATGTGAGAAATTAAGATATTTTGTTATTTTTTTGCATGGCATTTTAAATGATGCCCGCTGGTGTTTAGGACTGGGTCCTCAAGGACAGCATAGTACGCCCACCATCCTTAAGGGGTTAAAGGGACACTGTAGGCACCAAGACCACTTTAGCTAATCGAAGTAGTCTGGGTGCTGTGACCCTTTTGCACTTAGTGCTGCAATAAAAAACATTGCAGTTCCAGAAAACTGCAATGTTTACATTACAGTGCTATGGCTACCCTCAGTGGGTGTCTAGAGGGCTTCTGGAATCCAAACAGAATTTTGGTCTGTTATCCGATGCTGGACATCCTCACGGACCTCCAGCGTTAGATTTCCCCCATAGGAAAGCCTTGAATAAGGCTTTCCTATAGGGAGGTCTAATGCGCTCGGCCATTGCTGCACATGCGCATTAGGTCTCCACCGCTGGCTGATGTCAGCGGGGGAGGGGCGTGGGACATCTGCGCTGGATTCAGATAAGTGGCTGAAAGGGTTTTAACCCCTTCAACCCCATTGGGGGGGGGGGGGGGGGGGGTTGGGGGGAGACCTATTAAACCTATAGTGCCAGGAAAACAGCTTTGTTTTCCTGGCACTATAGGATCCATTTAACTAAAAGTTGATAGTGAATCAGTAGATGGCCTTTTCTGTAGCTACTGGATATGGTGTAGTCTCTAAGCTGCCTATAGTGATCTACTTTCAACCTTTAGTTATTCAGTTTCATTCCAGAAACATTGTTTATCTTGTTACACTCATAGTTGTGTAATTACTGTCAAGTACCAGACAGGAGAGGTTTTTTCTCTTGTTAGGAACATCTCTCATCCTTTGTGTCCCTTTTAACACTTCTCTTTGCTTGACATTCGCTTTGTCTCCTCTTTCAGTTACATCATGCTGATGGAGAAAATAACGTGCACCACACACACATTAGAACTTGAATCAATGCTTTCCTATGGAGATTTTGAAGACACTGGACATCCTCATGCAAAGCGTGAGAACATCTAACATCGTTTCACAGAGTTAAGCTCCATGAAAATGCAGGAAGCGCCTCTAGGACTCTGAAAGACACCCACTAGAGGCTGTCTTAAACCTGCACCCAGACCACTTCAATGAGATGAAGTTGTTTGGGACCCACAGTGTCTCTTTAACCCTTTAAGGACCAAACCTCTGGAATAAAAGGGAATCATGACATGTCACACATGTCATGTGTCCTTAAGGGGTTAAATAGAAATATCTAAAATTACCTTTTAAGCACTGTGTTTGTAATTGATTTCTAAAGAAATGCATTTTTTCAAATTATGTTCATCACTTTCAGACTGTTTATTGTACAGACAATTTATTTAATATTTTTCTTACCACTTCATTTCTTCTTAAAAATGGATATCCAACTTTGCATAGAAGATCAGTATTCACAGATGTGTTATAGTCACAATTTTCTTTTTGTTTATCCTGTGAAAGACATGGTCAAATTCAATTTGCAGCCGTGCAGCCCGTCTCCCACTATGTCATTATATTTAAAGTTAATCAACACTCTTTTGATTAAACAAACGATCAACATTTAAAGGGGAATGGTCACTTCTCTGGAATTTACACTTTTGGTTAAAACGCTGAAAATTTTGTATAACTTGTCTTAACCGTTTTTCATAAGAGAAGTTTTGTTTCATTTCATCTATGCTCTGTATCCTTTCCCTATGCTGATTGCAAGGTGCAAAGGACACTTTAAAGTTTATAATAGTGTTTAAGAGGGAGCAAAGATGGAGATACCCAGTTGCAGGATAACAGATTTGGATTTCTACATCTAATTTTTTCACACCTCATAAATATTTATTGCTTTCATATTTAACAAATATTAAGTATCCTGGGAAATGGCATCCCCCTTTTTTAATTCATTCAAAGAATAATCTTTACAGTAAGCATAAATATCTGCGTGCACGAACATAGTAACCTCAAGGCACAGATCATATATCATTCTTGTCTCCTAGAATCAGTGGTGGGATCTATAATACACAGGTTGGTCCTACAACAACATAGTCTAAGAAGCTTTTCACACATATAAACAAATATATACTTTTTTTTTTTTTTAATAAATCATTTTTTGCTTGAGAATAAAAATTCATTGAATGGGCCTTACTGAATTTGTAGCTTGCTCAGTAAAATGATTCTAACACATTGTGACAAAACGGAGACCTCACACCATCAACCACTTATCCATATTCTTCAATCTACCTCTGCTCTGGGAAAAAAACAAAAACCCTGATACTAGTGGCCCATTTCCAGCCCTCCCATGATGCCATGCATGTATGATTTATGTTATAAGGCACCCGTAAAAAGTTAATAAGGCATATTAATATATAAATCCTGTTTGAAACAATATTTTTAAATACATGATTCTACATTCCTAATATTTCCTGATTGTGCCTACTCTTAAATCAAAGATAATGTCACTTACCTCTATCCCTGCCAAATTAATGTTCTGGGAATATTTTACTGTGACTCTGGTATTATATGCACTGTCCTTTATGTTCTTCAGAGTCAAAGTCACATTAAACTTGTCTTTGTTGGATTTTATAATTGTTTGGTTTAAACTGCATGAATGCGTGGAAAAATAAAGAAAAAAATATCATATTAATATATTTTCTATGGTACTCAAATTATTGTCTATTCCTACTGATGAGTAACAGTCCTGCAAATACAAAACTCGAAAATAAGCAGTTCCAGATTTTGTATACAAATGTTTATTGGCTTATTGTGAAATTAATATACCTGATCTAGTCCTCGATTTAACATTGTTGGATAAGCTTTTCAAATGATTTAATATTTTTGGATAAACTTTTAAAACTATGTAATGTACACAACGTATAAAAAATACGTAAATAAACGTATAAAAATACGTAAATAAAAAACAACTTCCTGGACTACTACCTTCAAATTCTTGGTGGGGATTGTTCCACCCACACTGCAAGTACTGAGCAAATCCATTGCTCAAAAAATTGTGAGTATATTTTCAATTCTCTCCCTATATATTATTACGCAGAGAGCACTATATTCGGTCTCCTTTTTCTTATATGTGTGAACACCGCTGGAGGACACGTGTATCAACTATATCTCCGGGTGGGGATTATACTACCTTATACCAGAAAATGTGAGCTTTAATAAAAAACTCTAATCTTGTGAGTGAGTACATTTTATATTCTTTGACACTATACGTACCCTGTAGTTATAATATTGTATTTCATGTTCTACTGGGGCCTACAAGACTGACTCTGCCTACACCTATATCCAATAGTGGGGATAATACCTCTACATGCTGATATTACTAAAGCTAGTACGTAAGCTCCACAAAATGTGAGTGGGCATTTAAGCACTTTGTTGTTGTTCACTCACCAAGTATACTAAATACTAAACTATTAGTATTCCTCTTTCTCTCTCTCCTATCGACATATACACCCAATGAGGATAGAATAAACTGCAAAAAAACTCAGGCCATTAGAAGAATTTCTGAACTCTATTTTATAACTTATTTTTATTTTTATTGTATTTTATTTCATTTTATAGTTGCTATAGTATCTAATTTTTGTTCCAGTTTTTATTTTAGTTATTTGTTTTATTAGTCTTTTTAATATTGACAAAACCTGCTTTTTTGTAATATTAAATTGAAGCCTTAGCTCTTATCGCACAATGGCTGTTGCTAATGTTAAAGGACCACTCTAGGCACCCAGACCACTTCAGCTTAATAAAGTGGTCTGGGTGCCAGGTCCCTCTAGGATTAACCCTTTTTATTATAAACATAGCAGTTTCAGAGAAACTGCTATGTTTATACTGAGGGTTAATCCAGCCTCCAAAATCTCTAGTGGCTGTCTCATTGACAGCCACTAGAGGCGCTTGCGTGCTTCTCACTGTGAAAATCACAGTGAGAGCATGCAAGCGTCCATAGGAAAGCATTGTGAATGCTTTCCTATGCGACCGGCTGAATGCGAGCGCGGCTCCTGCCGCGCATGCACATTCAGCCGATGACGTCGCGAGGAAGAAGGAGAGGAGGAGGAAAGCTCCCCGCCCGGCGCTGGAGAAAGAGGTAAGTTTAACCCCTTCCTCCCCCCAGAGCCCGGCGGGAGTGGGTCCCTGAGGGTGGGGGCACCCTCAGGGCACTCTAGTGCCAGGAAAACGAGTATGTTTTCCTGGCACTAGAGTGGTCCTTTAACGTTCGACACACATAGCACTTCCTAACTAATGTTTGACATTGGTGTCAGTCTAGAAAAAAAAACGTCAGGGTCTATTTTTTTAAATCTAAATATGGGAAAAAATACAAAATGTTACAGAAAATAATATAGTACAAGCAGAATAAATGAGCCTGGCACTTAACAGTACTTAACAGTAGAACAATGAATATATCATGTAGAAAATGATGAGCCTACTTTACTTAGAATTATCAAAAAAATCATATCAGTGTATTGTATGTTTATGTAAGGTTTGTGTGATTATTGTTTCCTACAGAGTAAATTTCATGCTGAGAACTATAACCAAACCCTTGTGTAAGCCGATATAACTCACAATACAAATTATGATTGTGACAACCCATACAGGCTGCTAATGAGACAGAGCTTATATAAATGAATAGTTTACAAACTAATTGGATGGTAGAGGCTGAGATGCTACTGAGTAACTTTATGGACCTTCCACAAATATACTATTTATATTTCTGAAAATTGAGTTAATCTTAATTTTAACTTTGTACCTGTTATATAGGTCCACACTGTTTATTCTCCATTATTTCATTTTAATACATGTTTTAATTCAAGAAAACTGTGGGCAACTGCAACTGGCAACCTGACATTCTCAGTCCAGTTACATGCTTTTATTTTATTTTAGAAGTATTTGTAATTGTATAGCTGCCTCATGTACTGCATATAAAATCTGTAAAATATTAATTACCCAAAACCGTATTACCTGACACTATCCTCGTGTATTTTGACATCCAGGACAAGGTCTGCAATACATTTCTTCTTTTCTCCACAGTCCATTGTGAAAGGAATCTGTGTAATCAAAATGACAAAGTATTAAAGAGTATAATTTTAAGTAGTGATGAAATACAATATTAATTTTAACAGCCCCCACGCCATCCATCTCATCCTGGTATAGGTTGTGGATCCTCAAGCATAGGTGTGTAATATTAACATTATAGCCATACACATATAGTGCTTTAATTGTTATGTATGGTTGCTGAAAAAAACAAAACATTAGCAATACTCAGATGAATGCAAATTTACAGGTAAAACGATGGACAATCATATACAGGAAAAATTGTGACTCAGTTAATTGAACAGTCCAGTTTGCTAACTACACTAATTTAAAACGACACTGTTACCATTACATAAGGCTCACCATCTTCTATAGATGTCAGTTATATTTAACTTTGAAAGTATATTTGCTTTAAATAAGTTTGCATCCAGGTGGCAGCTTTTCAAGGTATCTAAGGCTTATTTTGAGGATTAATTTAAATGCTTCTGCTGATGCTTTACATTTGCCAGCTTCTCCTGTAGGTCCCAGGATGAAGGTACAGTTATTCCACATGGTTGGCAGTATTTGTCAATTTTATCTGCCTGATCCATTTTTATTTTTTTTTATCTTTGTTGATGCTCATTCTGTCAAATCTTCAGTGGGCTTACTGTATTAATTTAAGTAAATGAATTTACCTTAAATGCTGGCTCTTGTTTTGACTCAATTTCAGATTTACTTTGGTCATGGTCCTCTACAGCTCAACATGGAGATTTTCTTATGGGTTGTAATTGCCAGCTGGCTTCTGTCAGTGTGCTGTATTCAATCACCCTTACAGTGTTTAGATGGTCACTATACCAGCCATTGTTCAATGTCTTTTTTATTTTAAATCAACTAAGTGATTGACCAACCTAATCAATAAAGTGACACTAAAGGTACCAAGACCACTTCATCTAATGCCCCAACTTTTTAACACTGCAGCTGAAAACATTATCATTCTGTAGAGTAAAACTGCTATTTCAGTCAGATAGACTCAGAGAGAACAAGTATTGGATTGGCTGAGATCATCAATTTAGA
This sequence comes from Pelobates fuscus, assembly GCF_036172605.1. Lineage (NCBI taxonomy): Eukaryota > Metazoa > Chordata > Amphibia > Anura > Pelobatidae > Pelobates > Pelobates fuscus. The sequence goes on along the minus strand of NC_086321.1, from coordinate 82,393,656 downwards.
TAATCTCAACCAAGCAGGCGGAACAGCAGCACAAACACCTTTTATTCCTCTCTACAGGTGGGAGTCGGTCACCTAAACAGTCACCAGGATACTATAGTGTTACGAATACACATTTGTGTTCCTAATGCTATAGGTTTCCTTTAACACATTATGGGTCTTCATTAAAATGTCACAATAGATGTTTAGTGTGAGAGACACTGATAGCAATGCTAAGAATATTATGTGGTGCTCTGATTTTAGTTTTTACCATTTCCCTTCTGTCGTTGTACCTGCACAATAGTCTACCCATCCAAATTACAAGACTGTCATCTAATTCTAGCACTGTTTCTAAGTGAATCAGATATAGCTTAATAATGCTAAGTGTATATATATATTATAGCCACCAAATCAATCCTTACCTTTTACCCATCAATAATAAAAATACTTTTGAATACTCAATTGTTTTTATTATTATTACTATTTTGGGCTCTGTTTCTTTTGACACGCTCTTTGGCTGGTACTATTACATTTATTTGGGTATAAATGGTTAATTTGAGGTAAAATAATTATATTCGTTTATTCTAATTTTCGTTTCCATGCAAGATGAACACGTTCACATACTTGTTCTAATGATGTTTATAAATATTTGCAGTTAGTTTAGGGAATACAAGGTCAGTCAGCTCCGGGAATCTTACCTAGGTGTCTGAGAATCAGAATTGACTTGTAAGAAAGCCAAAACATGTTCTTATCTGCTGAAGCATGTTTTTCTTTCTTATTAACTTAGGAATTTTAACTCATACTTTCAGATGCAGGTTTCAGTTAAATGTTACTTTAGTACAATGATTTGATCATTACGTGGTTATGTAGAATACCATATTTGATTTACCCAAAGTTAGCGCAAGTTGATTACACATTGTAATCTATTAGCATTCATGAATTACTAGTCTAAAAAAGGGATCTTATGTATAAACAATTTGGATCAGATCTTCTTCTTGATCTTTATTGATAGATACTGAATCTACAATTGGCATTGATATGTTATATTTTTATTTACTTTTCTGACAAACATTTATACTTTAATAATTGCTCTTCTTTTTGGGTTTGTAACTTTTGCTTATTTTTTTTTAGTAAACATATTAAAAGTTTTATGTGGGAATTTTCTGGCTGCCCTTCTTTGAAAATATTGTAATGTATTTCCTTATTCTTATTTTATAACAGAATAGGATAATTTACTACCATCAAAGCATTGGAGTTAAATGCACTAGCACACGTTTCTTAGTTATAATTTCTCTCCAAGACATTGTGTGGTGCAGGAAAGGTGAACCCATCACAGTATACTGTTTACTTTGCTCACAACTATTCTAATCTTTTTTTGAATAGTTTTAGAATTTTCCCTGCCAAAACCGAGAGTTACCTTGGCAGAATCTACTACAAAGTCCATACAGTCTCTATGGACAGTCTCTATGGACTTATACTATAGAGAATATAGAATATACTCCTTCCAGTTGATAACAAATCAAAGAACTTGTAGGAGATTGACTGTCCCTAATTCTATTATAAATACTTTTAAACACACTATTAGAATTTATTATATGTAAATAATTAATTAAACCCTAAGTTTCCAAAGCTATGTGAAATAAACTCAATAACAACTGGGATTTGAAAAATGGTGGACTTGATGTACTCACATATCCATTGATAATGTTCGGGAGTTCACTACTGAGAACTGGACCTTTTTCTGGATTTGGAAAATTAAATTCCACAGACACGTTTACAGAGTTAACAAAATCTGGCTTGTCCTATGTTGAAAACAAATATATAAAACATATTAATATGCACTGGAAACATATTGAAATACAAAGTACAACCTATAACTGTAAAACTATGTAATTGTGACTTTATGACATTGAAACTTTGACATTCTAATCATAAAGTATTCTTAAACAGATGAATAAATAAAATAAACTACATGGCTATTTAGTTTTTTTATCTTATTTTCTTTATTATTTATAGAGTACAGTGTTTTCAAACTGGATTTATTATATAATTTTCATATCATATACTCCAGTATAAGCTTGAAGAAGCTCAAAACCAGTCATTGGTCATATAAAGTATTCGTTACACCACAATGCAAATTTTTTTAATGGTATATAAAAAATATTATTTCATAAAATGACCTAGTACAAACCTACTGTGTCAGTTATTGAATAATAACCTCTTATGATATACCAAAGTATGTTTTTGTCTTTTTGGAAAAGTTCAATGGTAACACTACATTCAAATGATACTTGTTTATTAAAGATCATAAAGCCTTCCGTCAGGCATATTAATATAAATATTACAATTTTTAAAATACTTGACATCTATCTAATAGCATCAGAAACTCTTGTGTTAGAGGGCAATTTATGTTAATACTTTAAAAGTGTGTTTCCACTACTCTGGTACTAAAACAGATGAACACGTTACGCTTCCTATGATTTTAGCGTGTGCGAGTGGTGTTTCATTAATATATCTGACACTCTATTGCTCAACGATGGTGCACCGCTTTATGTACTGGTTCTGGTGTCTAAAGCATATCCCTGCAGACTGGACACTGTAAATTTGCAGCGAAAAGACAGTCTTTACATTGCTGCTTTGGAACACCTCTAGTGGCAGTCACTCCACTGGTCACTGGATGTTCTTCTTATCCCAGTGCTGAACAGTGTGCAGCACTAGAATTCAGTGTCTCCACAATCTGCTTGGAGGCACTGAATGTTCCTCATACAGATTCATTGATTCAATGTATCTCTATGAGGAGACGCTGATTGGTGCAGCGCAGCATGTTGCCGAACATGCACAATAGCCTCCCAATGTTTTCCTATTAGTATGCATAATATTAGCTGAGATCATCAAAATTGATTATCTCAGCCATTGAGATGGAGCCAGACTGGGCCAGCTGTGGTAAGAAGAGTGCGGAATTGGAGAAAAGGTTAGTAAAATCACATTTCCTGTGAGATCGGTCGTGGGCTGGTCACCTACGTAGTACACATTAGTTTTCCTGACACTGTAATGTTTCTTTAACCCCTTAAGGACCAAACTTCTGGAATAAAAGAGAATCATGACATGTCACATATGTCATGTGTCCTTAAGGGGTTAAACAGCAGATGAAAGCAGTACCAAATGACTGGGCTAATTTGTTCAAGTTTATAATGCATATAATGATAAAAAGACATTTTGCATATGGTGAGACCCTAAGACCTCATTTATGTATAGTGAAAAATATATAATAGACAATATATTTATTGTATTAAGTGGCTTTCCTACATGCATTGGATGGGATGACTTGGCAATGGGGTGTGTGTCAGAGGTGAGAAGAAAGAGACTCCGTGAATGAACATGGAAAGATGTTCCTCTTTAGCAATCTTGTAAATGGCACATGCCTATAAGGTGTACATGTGTTTACTTACACTATTGTTATTTTATTTATTTCTTTAGCAGTAATGTCTCCCTAGAGTTTTTCTTTCCCCCACTATATATCCATATAAAGGAAACTTAAATGGTCAAAGTCTGGGGAAGTGTCTACCCAACAATACATGTTTACTTCATTTTTTAAAATTTTTGTAATGAAGAAACATTAGTGTAGATATTACATATTGTCTTCTCCATTTACATTTTCAATTTTGAGCATTCACCTCAATGTTATACATTCTGTTTGCCACTACTACTTAAAATATAACTAAGTCAGTTTAAGAAATGTAATGATTTGTGAAGTTCTTTCTTAAACATACATCCCTTCTGTCTATATAATTCATGACTTACTGTCACCAAAATATCTAAACATGAACATTATTTGTTTACCTATCCTTAGATGTTCCATACATGAAATAGATAATACTTGCCACCACGTAGAAAGACTGATTCACACAATTATTTCCCAAAATTGTTCTTTGTATCTTCCGCTCATGGCTTTCACTGAAAAAGGTTCGTGATGAATGCCTGTGTGCATCAAGTATGATTTTATATTCAATTTCTGAAATAAAGGGACAAAACAAGACCACAAAGAAATATAAAGTCATTTTTCAAAATTACACTGAATGATACATGATGCTTATTATTTAATCTCTAAATGTAAACTTTTGGATGAATAATCTGAACTATTGGATATTTTGTTATTTTTTTTATTTTGCATAGTGTTTTAAAGACTTGTGCAGACTGAAAAAAATCCCTTTTCCTGAGCTAAATTTTCTAAAATAAAAATAGTATTCAGTACCTCCAGCATTAGTTGATGTGTAGGATTGTAGACTGCCTATTTTCTAGTTTTTTATTATAGTTAGCAGCCACTGGTTGCTTGCTGTTTAACATATCCCACTCACTTTGAGTGGTATAAAACCTCCTTTGTACTAATGTTGTGGTCGTAGAGACTTCCAAAGGCATCTAGTGTTGCAAGTGGACAAATAGTTAATGGCCCCAATGGGCAGTTGCTTCAGGATTAGTTGTGTGTTGGCTCGGGTTTTTTTTTTCTGCAGAATTGCCATTGGCCCAATTTAAGCCGAATAGAGATTCTTCCAATAACGATTCGCCAATCTTAGTATTTCATAATTTTTAATGACCAACATTTTAATGTATCCTTTATTAATGACTATACCCAATCGAAAGCATTGGATTGGACCATCAGATTCTGGATGTCATAAAAAAACAGAATTACATACTAACTTTTATGGTCGTAATTAGGTATAAGCATGAGGGAATGGAGTCAAGCATCTTTAAAAATGTTTGTTTTTACTGCTATCTAAAGGTTTATGGTGTTGGACAGGGTATGTATGGCCTCTTATAGGGATAGGGATTGAGTACATGGGGTTAAGTGAGCAGAGCCCAACAAGTTTGGGGGCAGAGTTTAGTAGTCCACTATATTTAAAGTTCAGCAGCAACCACTGCATGGATGTTATATGCAATTCTGAATTGGTTTTAATATCTTCAAGGTGTTAATAAGCAATGTATGGTTTATGTTCTCAAACAATGCTTTTTTCATGGTAAGTCTGTGACATGTCTGTACAGAATTCATGGTGGTGTTTGTACTTGACTTTTTGTGTAAAATTGCTAGAATTTTGCTCAGTATGGCAAAGTAGCTCTGATGTCATGCTTTATGAGATGTGGTTTCAAGTGTGCACTTGCTGTGTACAATGGTCTAATGTCACACTGGCTCGGTATAATGTGTTTGTTGGTAAATGAAGTAGTCAATAGCAAGGCTCTGTAGTCGAAGGCACTGATAATTAACATGTGGTAGTTCATTTTTTGACGTGGCACATTTTCTTTTTATCAAAATTACAAACTGAAGATGTACTTGAGAATTATTTTCAACTTACCTAAGTTCTCATCTTTGTCCTCAGCAGACTTTAAGCTTATATTAAAACAAAAACGGGCAAATATGCAAACTGTGTTTTTATTTTTAACCTCACAGTTCTTCTTCTCAATGTTTATTGTTTCAGGGTTAAATTGCATTGAAACACGTACTTCGGCTACATCACGAGACCTGACAACAGGAACATAAAACAATAAAAAAGCAATTTACACCTTTAATATGGAACAGAACTTTTTAAATTAATGTTAAAAAAATTAACATCCTTTCTAGGCAGACAGAATAAATGTGAAATTGGAAAAGGAGAAATATATATATATATATATATATATATATATATATATATATATATATATATATATGGGGGCAAAAAGAAAAGAGTTGCATTTATATTTTGTTCAGTGTAGATCTTCTATAGACCCCTACTTTTGGAATTAAATAAAGACTTTAACTGACTAAAATTTGAGATTGAAATGTTACCAGAAATGAATATAATGTCAGCACTAAACCATATAACATTGAGCTTGTGTCTATTCTAAGGATATCAGCCAATATTAACATAGACACTCCATTATTCAAATACAAAAAAATAGAATAAAAATTGGCTATTTAAAAGATATACCCCAATAAAAACACGAATGCATTTCATAATGCATTTTTTCATTGGGGTACATCTGAAAGAGTAGCAAATGCTGTAGATCGGGGTGTCCAACCCGTGGTCCATGGGCCGCATGCGGCCTGGGACTGCTAGCAGTGCGCCCGGTTGCTACCTGCGCTGGCGGGCAGGGAGGGAGGCAGGAAACCCTTTACATTATGTGCTCCTCCTGCACAGCTGCCTCGCTGCCAAGTGGTGAGCTGGCCACCAGAATATGACATCATCCCAGCATTATCACTACTGTATCACTACTGGGCACGCGAGGGACCTGTGCAGGAAGAGCACAGAGATCCCAACCCAGCAGCAACCGCTATCACCAGGGACAGAGGATCAATTCCAACCCTCCTAGAGCAAGGTAGGGAGGCTAAGTTACAAAATGTCGGTGTATGTGATTTTTGTGTATGTTTTGTCAGTGATTGTGTATGGGGGGGTATGGAGGGGTCTGTGGATATGTCTGTGATTGTGGGTGTAAGTTTGTGATTATGCGTTTGGGTCTGTGATTATGTGTGTGGGTATCTGTAATTATGTGATTGTATGCATGTGATTGTGCATATAGGTTTGTGGTTTTATGTGTGTGTGGGTCTGTTATTATGTGTATGTTTGTGATTGTGTGTATAGGTGTGTGATTTTGTGTGTGTGTGTGGGTCTGATTGTATGTGTGTATGTATGTCATTGTGTATGTATAGATCTGTGATTGTGTGTGTGTATGTTTGTGATTGTATGTGTATAAGTGTGTTATTTTGTGTGTGTATAGGTGTGTGATTTGTGTGTCTGTGATTCTATGTATAGGTATCTGTGTGTGTGTGTGGGGGGGGGGAGGGGTCTGATTTTGTGTGTGTGTATTTACATATGTATGTATGTGATTGTGTGTGTATGTATGTGATTGTGTGTATAGGTATGTGATTGTGTGTGAGTATATCTGTGATTGTGTGTATAGGTTTGTAAATGTATGTGTGTGTGTGTGGGTCAGTGATTGAATGTTTGTGTATGTATGTGATTGTATGTGTGTGGGGATCTGTGATTGTGTGAGTCTGTGTGCGTGTGTGTAAATATGTGATTGTGTGTGTGTGTGTATGTATGTGACTGTGTGTGACTGTGTGTATAGGTCTGTGATTGTATGTGATTATGCGTGTGTCTGTGCATATTTGTGATCATAAAGTTATGTGATTGTAAGTGTGTGTGCCTGTAATTATGTTTGTGTAGGTCTGTAATTGTGTGTGTGTGTGTTTCTGGTTAAGTGTGCATGTGTATGTCTTTAGTAGATAGATCCCTAATTTGGTATCATTAAATATGCCAATCCCACATAAGGATAACAACAAAGGGAGTTATTTACAAAACAACTGAAATATCAAAATTAAGAAAGGGGCTTTTAAAGTTGTATTACTTATATACATTATCTATATATATTCGATGTGTGGCTCAAGACAATTCCTCTGTGCTCCATGCGGCCCAGGGAAGCCAAAGGGTTGGACACTCACTTGTTTGCAGCCTGTGCAAGCTCTCCCCTTTTAATCCAGCCCAGACCTTCTGTGGCTATCAAATCACAGACTTTGCAATGCAGCTCAATGAGAGGTCTATGAAAGGCAGATGCTCTGGGCAATAGCCTGCCTCTAGAGTTTAGGAAATAAAATAATTGGCTGTCTGACATCCATTTCTATTGAAATCTGCACTTTTCATAAAATGAAAAAAGAGGACACTCTCTGCACGCATAAAGCACTTTAGCAAGCTAAAATGTTTTAGGTGTTTAGAGTATTTCTTTAATTTAGACTATTCTCTTCAGAAACCAATCTGCTTACACTAATAATCTGCCTTGTTATGAAAATGGAAGGTTTCCATTGATGAAATGGAATGATTGAAGGCCAATCATTTGCTAATCTTTTCAGGTATGCCTGTATAATTCCTTCTGCCAGCCATCTCCCACTATGCTATTTTATTCGAATGTATCTTAATGACGTGAACCTAAACTGACATAATAAAATAGAGCATTAAGCAGCATATTCATACCTACCAAAAAAGGGATGCACCTCCAATCCCTCCAATAGTAACATCAGTAAGTCCATCTCCATTTAGATCCAGTTCGCCATCAATGGATTGTCCAAAAAACTTAATCTTTTTTCCATCACCCCCAGAACTTATACGCTAATCATGGAAAATAAAAAAAGAATGTTGATTTGTCTTTGAAATATCACTCATTATCAAAAGCATGGTTTACTGAGAGGTTAAAAAAAAAATGCAATGTAAGGCTTTATTTTACCCACTGTATAATAAAAAATTGACAGGGCTCCACGTAAAACTCAATGAATAAACATTTTAAAATGTAAATAAATGCAAGAATTTATGAATATGTTGTCAGTTGACACATATCTGTATTATTGTATATCCATAATATCTGTATGTAGAGATATATTGTTACTGTATATTTTGAGTGCATCATTATTATTGTCATATTAACCTGAAAACAGCAACATTTCCATGCAATGAAAAAGTATAGTTCCCAAACTGAATAACATTTAAGTAGACTCATCAATCAATGACTATATATACACAACCAGAGGCAAAGGCAAAGTGTAGCTCCAATGTAAAATGGAAAATGAATTGAGTTAAGGCATAGAATATATTGGCATGTTATTGTTAGCAGTAAAAATTGACTTGTGCTTAGATTCTACAAACTAAATAGACAAAAAAAATCAAACTTGTATTGAATGCTCATTATATTAACAACAACTGTGATGGCTCAACAACCGAGTAGACAGTTTTGTTAAAACATTTACAAACTTGGCTATTTGCCAATTCAACTTCTTATGTCTCTGTTTGTCCAGGTTTCTTGTATTGTGCCTGTTTCTAATAATAGATAATTAATCCAAGAAGATATCATTTTCACACAAACTTGAATATTAATGACAATATTTTCTTAATCTCTTATTGCATAACAAATTCAAATGGATGAAGAATATTTTGAAACTACCGAAAACTGCCTTGTATATCCCTTTATTAAATAAATAAGTATATAAAACATCTACCAAAAGTAAAACTGTGGTGTGTATGCACTGAACACCAAATTGTAATGAAAAGCGAATTGAAAATTTCGGCTAAGGAGGTGATTTAGAAAAATCGTCCAGCCCGGTTTTTCAGCCCTAATTTTGTATTTCAGTTTCTGATTCACTACAATTGAAACTTAGTATATTATGTGTTATATTATTATAATGTATCTCTTAATTACATAAATTAAATGGTCGTGAAAAATTATGTTGCTATGGTCATAACCATTTAGTATACTTTTAACATCATCCTAATATAAACTGGGTATAGTAGGGCCAAAGATCTTAATTTGTTGATTTTTTTTGTTTTAGGTATGTCATCAAGAAAGAAAAACAAACAAATACTTTTTAAACTCAAGCAGAAAGTGCATTACAAATGTACATGTTGACTTTTACTATAGCATACCAAAAGTAATTTGAAGTATAAAAAATGTAAAAATAATAAAGTACCTGAACATAGGTCTTCTTGATAGATTTTCCACTTCCGTGATAAATGTATACAGCTCCACGATGATCATCTTCTAATGGAGCTCCTATGACTACATCATTAAATCCATCCAGATTTAGATCTTTTACAGATGTTATAGCTGTTCCAAAGCGAGATCCACATGGTTCATTGTCTTTGATAGAGTTACAGTTAACATCTAAAATTGTGGAGCAGCATTTTTGATTCACAGGTTCCAGGCTCATTTCGTGCTCAAATGTTTTCTGTAAATATTGTTTACATACCATTATTTGTAAATATTTTGAGCTAGTTTAGTAAGGCAAATGTTGGCGAGTGATATTGAAAAAAGAGGATATGCAAACAAAAAATAAATATATAACCATAAATATAAAACACGAACAGGTAAATAAATAACAGCCATCTTACTAAAATATATAATGTTATTGAGTCATGTGATACATACATAGTGCATACATTTTGGGCACAACCGCAATTTAGTATGCAGCGTTCAGTTTATAGGTACCAAAAAAATTCTAAATGATGTAATCATTTTTTAATGTTTTTCAGTTTATTATTTAAGCCTTTACATTGATACAGGATACCATGTTTTAGAGTACTTATATTATCTTATATAATGCAGTAACTACAGGTTAGATGTTAGAATATAATGAGGAATACTTTGTTGAACAAAGCAATTAAATACAAATTAACACATAATTTACTTAATATCATTGACAAAGAGCCTAATGGTATATTTGGAATGTAATTCTACAAACATACTACCAGAATGTAAAAATTGTGTGTGTTTCCACCATAATAGAGTCTAAAGGCCTTTAATGGACTCTAATATTCTACAATGAACACAACACCTCCCTATTTTGGTTAACATTTGCAAGTAAATACAAACCGGTAGGTTTTCAAAATTCAAATGGAAAAACATATATTCCAAGTAGTATTTATTACCTCATGGATATTATACACATAAACCTTCCCTTGTTCTTCTTTATCGATTCCCATAAACATAGGTGCACCAACAAGAAGAATATCTGTTAGTGAATCACCATCCACATCCACTGTGGTGAGGACACTTCCAAAATATGAACCAATCTGGAAAACACAAAAAAGGAAATTAGAAAAGTTGTAAAAGGGAACTGTCACTTCCATGGAAATTACATAATTGAATAAAGCATTGAAAAACAATTCTAACTTGTTTTAACCATTTTTTTCATGTTGTTTCCTGTTTTCTTGTAAATGAATATTATAGATGTGCATGGGGAAAGTTGTTTAGTTTTGTTTCAAAAATGTTAGTTTTCAAAATCCGAATGCCCATTAATGCTTACGGGGAATGAGTGAACCCAAAATATATTATGTGTAATAATAGAGAAAATTTATGCCAAACTTACCGTAATTTTCTTTTCCTGGCTATTTCTCATGGCAGCATCACTTATGGGTAGCTCCTCCCTTAGCAGTCACAGGACAGGAATTAATTAGATTAATTAATTAGACTGATAGGTATAAAGAGTCCCTCCTCCCCTTACACCACAGTCCAATTATAAAGCTGAAAATAAAAATGGGCGGGAACCCTGATGCTGCCATGAGAAATAGCCAGGAAAAGAAAATTACGGTAAGTTTGGCATAAATTTTCTCTATTCCTGGCTAATCATGGCAGCATCACTTATGGGTAATACCCAAGCTCACAAAATTAGGGTGGGAATAAAATTATGATAAAACACACAGAACAAATTATTATGCTATGACTGAATTTAATATCAACGGGACAAAGAAACCGTAGACAAGACACTCTTCCCAAATGAGGTGGAAGGAGCATCCACATCAAGTTTGTAGTGTTTCATGAACGTCATCGGGGAAGACCAGGTGGCTGCCTTGCAAATGTCATCGTATGGAACCTCTGCCCAATTAGCCCAGGAAGTTGACAATGCTCTGGTTGAATGAGCCTTTATCTTCAGTGGAGGAGAGCGATCTTTATTGAGATAAGCCTTTCTGATTACAAGAGCAATCCAACGCTTTAATGTAGATAGAGAGGCTGCCTCACCTCTCCTGGCTCCTGAAGGCAAAACGAAAAGCTGGTGAGTTTTTCTGTAAGGAGCAGAACGTTCAAGGTACACAGACAGGCAGTCCATAACATCCAAACGATGCCACTTGATCTCCTCTGGTGAAGAAGGATTGGGATAGAAGGATGGCAGGACCACTTCTTGAGATAGATGGAAACGAGAGACCACTTTAGGCAGAAATGCTGGATTAGGTTTCAGGCACACCCTATTGTGGTAGAATTTGAGACAAGAAGGCAAGGTGGAGAAGGCCTTGATCTCTGAAATTCTCCTAGCGGAAGTAATTGCTACTAAGAACAATGTTTTGTAAGTTAGGAGGACAGCATCCAAATTCTCAAGAGGAACGAATAGATCCTCAGACAGGTAGTCGAGAACAAGCGGAAGGTCCCAAGGAGGGGTAGTGGATCTCGAAGGCGGTCTCAACTTGAAAGCCGCCTTGAAGAATCTGGAGATCAATGGGTCTGATGACCAAGAGGTGTTGCACAAAGCTGACAGGGCCGAAGACTGAACTTTAAGAGTGCTGATGCTAAGACCCTTATCCAGACCTTCTTGCAGGAACTCCAAGATGTCAGTGTTGCGAGGGCGTATGAAGTCAACTCGCTTGGCCGAAGCCCATTCCTGAAACACATCCCAGATTCTATGGTAGCATGAAGACGTAGAAGCCTTCCTTGAGTGTAAGAGAGTATAGACCACTGCTTCTGAAAGGCCTAATTGTTGAAGTCTTTCTTTTTCAAGACCCACACCCCCAATTTGAGGCGTTCCGGATGAGGATGGGATATTGGACCCTGTGTTAGCAGATCCTTCAATATAGGCAGGGGCCGAGGCTGTTCCTGGCTCAGCGTTGACAGTAGGGGAAACCACGGCCTTCGAGGCCAAATCGGGATTACGGCAATAACGGTTTTCCCTTCTGCCCAAACTTTTCTCAGGAACCTGGGTATCATGGGTAGGGGAGGGAACGCATACCCCAGATCGAACGACCAAGGAAGAGATAGAGCATCCTGGCCCAGTGCCTGACTCTCTGGGTGGAGGGAGTAGTAATTCTCCACCTGGCGATTCCTGAACGAGGCCATCAGGTCGATCTGGGGCATGCCCCACCGACGGGTGATCCAAGCAAAAACTGACTGGTGAAGTTTCCATTCTCCCGGGAGAATTTCCGATCTGCTGAGAAAATCCGCCGCTACGTTCTCCGAGCCTGGGAGATAGATAGCCTTCAGTCCCTGGAGATAGGTCATGGCCATCACCATTAGAGGAGCTAGCTCTTTTAAGAGCCGCTTGCTCCTTGTGCCTCCCTGGTTGTTTATATAAGAGGCCACCGCTCGGTTGTCCGTCTTGATCAACACCCAGGAACTCCTGATCTTTGGAAGGAACACCTGAATGGCCTTGGAAACAGCTCGCAGTTCTCTTAGGTTCGAGTGGAGCCGACTTTCTTCTCGAGTCCACCACCCCTGAGTCCATGAGGAATCGAGGTGGGCACCCCAACCAGAAGAACTGGCATCCGTCGTAATGACGGTCCACGGAGGTTCTTCCAAGGGAGAACCCTTTGCTAGGTTCTTCCCGTTCCTCCACCAGTCCAACTCTCTTCTTATTGGCAGGGGCAGAGAAATTTCCTGATCCCAATCCGTTTTTTCTCTGTCGAACTGGAGAAGAAAACAACTCTGTACCGGTCAAAACTTCCATTGGGCCCACTTCACCAAACCTATCGTAGATGTCAAAGAACCCAGGAGACTCATGACTTCCCTTGCCGAGGCCTTCTCGAGAACCTGGAGCTTCTTGACTTTGTCTTGTAACTTCAGGACCCTCTCCGGAGACAAAAACACATGAGCAGAAATGGTATTTATCACTGCTCCGAGGAACACGATGGTCTGAGACGGAATCAGGGAGCTTTTTTCTATGTTGAGAAGCCACCCGTGATCTTGCAGGATGTTCATTGCCATTAATGTATGATGCTCCACTATTCCTTGCGAAGGCCCTACGATGAGTATGTCGTCCAGGTAATGGAATATCTCGATACCTCTCATCCTTATGACGGCAATCAGAGAGACAAGGACCTTCGAGAAAGTCCTTGGCGCTAAGCTGAGACCAAACGGAAGTCCTCGGAACTGGAAATGTCTTCCTAAGGCCCAGAATCGAAGGAACTGCATGTGATTGCTGTTTACAGGGATTTGGTAGTAGGCGTCTTTTAAGTCTATGGAGGTCATCCAATCTCCTGGTTTTACGCACTTTAGGATAGTCTGTAAGGATTCCATTTTGAATGTCCTTACGTCTAGAAAGGCGTTCACTCCTTTTAGGTTCAGGATGAGACGCCACTTTCCCTGGGGCTTTGGGGCCAAAAACACAGTGGAATACATCCCCTGGAATCTTTCGTGAGAAGGGACTTCCTCCAACACCTTCTGTCCCAACAGAGTGGAAATGCAAGTCCTCATGGCCCTTCGTTTGACACCTTCTGACACTTTTGATTTTCTGAAATGGGCAGCACGTGGACGAGAGGAAAATTCTATCCTGTAGCCTTCTTTTATAATAGAGGTGACCCACTCGTCTGTGACATTTGCGGCCCACACCGGGTAAAAGAACTGCAGTCTTCCACCCACCGTACCCGGATGGGCCCGAGGACCTTCAGAAGGTCTTCCCGGAGGTCCTGGCACCTCTACCTCTGGAAGCCTTATTGGAAAAGGAGTGAGAGAAGGACTTCCACGAAGAGTTCCTGGAAAACTCCCTTCCGGGCTTGTAGCGTCTACTGTCCCGAAAGGACCGATCCCTAAATCGCCTGGTTTTCCAGGAGGAGGAAAAACCCTTTCTGCTGACTTGTGGAAGAAACGCTTTTTTCCCATCAGCCGCTTTCTGAATGGCATCCTCCAGGATATTACCAAACAGGAGGTCCCCTTGGAACGGAAGACCACACAAGGACGCTTTGGAGGCATAGTCCGCCCCCCAGGAATGAAGCCATAAAGCCCTTCTGGAGGCCACCGATAGGGCCATACCTTTGGCAATCATGCGAGTGATGTCCAGGGAGGCTTCAGAGCAAAATTCAGTGGCAAGGCTCAAATCCTTGAGACTTCCCAGGAGACGTTCTCTACGGACACCTTGATCAATATCTTCCTCCAAATTAGCGAGCCAAACTCGTAAGGCCCTGGAAAGAGTGGTCAGCGCCACTGCCGGATGAAGGGCGGAGCCTAGCGCCAGATAGGCTTTAATTAGGTCACCATCCATACGCTTTTCCATAGGTTCTCTTAAGTATGCCATGGAGTCTATAGGAAGCGTGGTCTTTTTAGCCATATGGATCACTGCGGCATCAACCTTGGGAACCGAATTCCAAAGGCAGCAGTCCACGGTAGAATAAGGATAAGTCCTTGTGAATTTGTTTTTCAAGGTGGACTTCCTCTCTGGCTTATTCCACTCCTGAAGGATCATGTCCTTTATAGAGGAATGCACAGGGAACGTTGGTCTATTAGGTTTCAGATCCTCAAAAAACCTGTCAGCCTCTCTCAATTCAGACTTTTCTTCCGTGAGGCTAAGAGTGTCTCTGAGGAGGTTAATAAGCCGATCTACAGATTTAGAGTCCAGAGACCTGGAGGCATAGTCAGCCTCCTCCTCCCCCTCATCAGAGACCTCCCACAGGTCCGGATCCTCCTCAGAGCTGGAAGACTGAGGTTCCGCTCTGCGTCTCTTAGGAGGGCCACCACATCCCGTGGTAGACTTAAAGCCCTCAGCAATTGCACGGGAAATCCAGAGCTTAAGATCATCCTGCGGTGAAGTCTTACTGGGAACATTAGCCGCTTCCGACAAGCATTCCCTGCAGAGGTTCCTTCCAGGTGGAGCAGGTGATGAGCAATTAATGCATTTATTGGACTTTTCCCTTTATTTCCTCGCTGGGGAATCCAGATGCTTGCTGGGGCTGAAATAAAGCCATATATGACATATATTACAGGCTTAGTTAGGCACTCTTTTTAACAACCCCCCCCCCAATAGAAAAATTGAATGGCTCACCTATGTTTTCTAGAGAGGGATCTTGCAGAGGCAGAGGGGGAATCCATACTACAAGGGAGAACCAAAGGGAAATTCAACACACAATACCTAACCAAAAGGTCAGAGCAGACTGACCAGCAAGAGAAAATATAACAACCTTAAACAAGAAATAACAGGAATCCTACCTTATAATGACACAAAGTCCTCCAGGCAGCCAAGAAACAGCAAAGGGCGAACTGCAGGGGAGCCAGGAACGAGATCGTTCGAACAGCTGATGCAGCGCACGATCAGACTGTCAGAATCTGCCTGTTTAAATAGAGCCGGGGAAACCATCCGGTCCGCGCATGCGCAGACCGCTGGAACGCACGCCGTGCGTTCCAAACGCTCGCGGCCAAGGAAATCACTTCCGGGTTCGCCGGATCCGGCCGCGAGCACCAGCCTGTCTGCTGGAACGCAAACTGTGTCCCAGCCTGCGACGCCCGAACCCCCAGGAAGCCCCAGGCAGTCGGGGAATAGCCCCATGGGCCAGAAGGCATAGCCACCAATCCAGGAGACCCCACAGATAACCGGACAACACACCAAGCCACAGGTAGGACCACTCCAGGGCCCCATAGTATGGATTCAAAGAACTGCCAGAAATAGGTGCGGGGGGGGGATTTTGGACCCCAATTAAGAGGGGCAAGCTGATAACAAGGGGAATTTTTAAGGAAGACCAACCCCATCAGACAAATAGAAATCCAGTGTCTCCCTCAGAACACCTAAATCCCACATAGCGGTTCAGTACTTACACAGAACCTGACCCAGTTAGTCCTGCTCATGCAGGCTGTTTACTGGGGCCTTCAAATGAAGAGAGGCTGAACTTCATTTGGAACGAACCCACGCAAACGCAGGAAGGTGGCCATAAAAGAAAAAGTTAAAAGTCCTGTAGAACTTGCTAAGGACAGGAAAAAAGACTGTGGTGTAAGGGGAGGAGGGACTCTTTATACCTATCAGTCTAATTAATTAATCTAATTAATTCCTGTCCTGTGACTGCTAAGGGAGGAGCTACCCATAAGTGATGCTGCCATGATTAGCCAGGAATTTGTAATTCTGATACTCAGTAACATTTGTTATTTAGTAAAATATTATCTTTTCATCAATTTGCAAATATTAAAATATATATAATAATAACATTATCAGTTAATTTTAGGCATGTTATTTCTCTACCCATGCTTCCCACTGTTTCAGACAACCAGGTCAAAATGAATGGAACTAAAACTAATCAATTAAATTAGTTATAGATCCATTCTATTTCAGTTCATTTTGGTGTTGAAATTTTAATCTTTCTGAAACAAATTACACATGTCTAATGTATTTAAAAGATTGGTATACAGTTTATTTATTGCACAGTTTGAACACGCATTGCACTGGGCAAGAGAAACATAGCTGGAGAATTATAGAAACATAGAAGAGTAGAATGTGATGGCAGATAAGAACCATTCTGCCCATCTAGTCTGCCCAATTGTATAAGTACTTTCATTAGTCCATGGCCTTATCTTAAGTTTAGGATAGCCTTATGCCTATCCCACGCATGCTTAAACTCCTTCACTGTGTTAACCTCTACCACTTCAGCTGCAAGGCTATTCCATGCATCCACCATCCTCTCAGTAAAGTAATACTTCCTGATATTATTTTTAAACCTTTGTCCCTCTAATTTAAGACTATGTCCTCTTGTTGTGGTAGTTTTTCTTCTTTTAAATATAGTCTCCTTATTTACTGTGTTGATTCCCTTTATGTATTTAAATATTTCTATCATATCCCCCTTGTCTCGTCTTTTCTCCAAGCTGTACATGTAAAGATCCTTTAACCTTTCCTTGTAAGTTTTATCCTGCAATCCATGAATTAGTTTTGTAGCCCTTCTCTGAACTCTTTCCAAAGTATCAATATCCTTCTGAAGATACGGTCTCCAGTACTGCGTACAATACTCCAAGTGAGGTCTCACCAGTGTTCTGTACAATGGCACGAGCACTTCCCTCTTTCTACTGCTAATTCCTCTCCCTATACAACCAAGCATTCTGCTAGCATTTCCTGCTGCTCTATTACATTGTCTGCCTACCTTTAAGTCATCAGAAATAATCACCCCTAAATCCCTTTCCTCAGATGTTGAGGTTAGGACTCTATCAAATATTCTGTACTCTGCCCTTGGGCTTTTACGTCCAAGATGCATTATCTTGCACTTATCCACATTAAATGTCAGTTGCCACAACTCGGACCATTTTTCTAGTTTACCTAAATCATTTGCTATTTGGCTTATCCATCCTGGAACATTGATCCTTTTACATATCTTTGAATCATCAGAAAAAAGACATATCTTACCATCAATACCTTCTGCAATATCACTAATAAAAATATTAAAAAGAATGGGTCCAAGTACAGATCCCTGAGGTACCCCAATGGTAACAAGACTTTGCTTTGAATATACTTTATTGACTACAACCCTTTGTTGCTTGTCACTCAGCCACTGCCTAACCCATTCAACAATATTATAATCTATATTATCAAAGTAAAAGTTAAATTATTGTTTTTCAAATTAATTAAATGTTATATGAATTTTTAGGTAATCAGAATTTCTTCTGAATTTTGTACCTCTGAAACACTATATGGATATATCACAAAACAAACAAGATGGGCAGTAGATGAACCGTTTTGTTTCTTTCATTATTTGTAGTTCCTGCTTGTAGCTCCCAAAAACACAACATTGATTGGAAAAGGATGATTGATGGTGAAGGAACAGCCACTCAATTTATTTTATAAGATGCCAATCACAGATCAAGTGAGATGTGACCAATAGAGAAAAAATGGATGAGCAGTACAAAAATTCTAGATTGATATATTTGCATATAAATTGAATACCTTTTCCTCTTTATTGTTTATTACATCTCATTTGATCTTTGAACCACATGGCAGGAAAATGTACCTATCAGTGTACTGTAAAATATATGCATACTATTTATATTATGTTTATATTTTTCAGTACACTGGCTCATTTTTGTGCCCTTTTTGTTTGTCCGAGTCACTTTTTCCCAACCAAGCCAAAGAACCACATGGACAAATACCACATCAACGGACATAAAACTTGTTTTTTTGACCAAATTATTTTGGTTGAACTAAATTTCTCCCCACTTCCACTTACTATATTCAGTTACAGAAAAGCATAGACTTCATAACAATGATTGACAGAGAGCTAAGATGGAGACACTACAGAGCTCGCTCTTTGGGCCAGTGCTACTCAGAATGGGCAGGATGGGGACATCCTTTGATCTCCTCTAGTGGCTTTGGCCTATGACCATGGCAGCCCAGCTCAATACAGGAAGAAAGGGAGAATGAGCAGGGTACATTTTGCTATTACTGTTAGCCCCTAGTCCCCTATTCTGGCCAGGCACAGGGCAGGGGATTTTGAGCTAACAGTTACAATTGGCAAAAAGTATACCTGAGACATTTATGAAACCCACTTGGGGCTTTAGCCCGAGTCAACCCTCTTCTGCCAATGCCTCTGTTTAAATGCTTATAAATGGTAAGAATAATAGCATAATATTAAAAACATACATTAAACAGTTAATAATACATAGGATTATGCCAGAATAAATTAAAGGAGCACTATAGGATCAGGAACACAAACATGTATTTCTGACCTTAAAGTGTTAAAACCACTATCTAGACTCCTTGGCCCCCTTTGCCTTCCTAAAAATAGTAAAATCTTACTTGTATTCAAGTCTGAAGCTGCTTCCTCTGCCTGTGAACTTCCTCTGACCTTTGACATCATCAGAAGTGGTGGCCTGATCCAATCACAATGCTTCCCCGTAGGATTGGCTGAGACTGACACAGAGGCAGATCAGGGGCAGAGCCAGCTCAATTAAAGCACAGCCCTGACCAATTAGCATCTCCTCATAGAGATGAATTGCATCAATGAATCTCTCTGAGGAAATTTCAGTGTCTGTATGCAGAGGGAGGAAACACTGAATGTTTGGATGCATTTTAGGCAGGCATGACCCAGGAAGGATCTCTAACAGCCATCTGAGGAGTGGCCAGTGAAGTTATCACTAGGCTGTAATGGAAACACTGCATTTTCTCTGAAAAGACAATGTTTACAGCAAAAAACCTGAAGGTAATGATTCTACTCACCAGAACAAATTCAATAAGCTGCAGTTGTTCTGGTGACTATAGTGTCCCTTTAATACAAATTACAGACCGTTTTGTGTTCATTATGAAAGAATCCATAGTTATATAATTACCAGATGGTTTGTGACACCTTAATGTTAAAATCTTAAGGGTATTATTCCAGTATAAATTTTGAATTTTGATTCACCCTGCATAGAAACATTCTCTAAGGTATCTGGTAGATAGTCAAAACATGTCCATATACAAAGTATATCATCCATCTATCTCAATGCACTCTTCACCCTGAAGTCATCATTTCCTGCTTTATCTATGCTAGTCCAATCATTATGACAAATTGAGTTACCGGTATATAATATTTAAAAATTCTGATAATGTCTTATACAAGAAGCACTCAAAATATTCATCTATTTTCACATTATCTCAAACAACTATAAACATTTTCAATTTACATTTACCTCAAATAATTCCTCCCTTCTAATAAACAGTCTGTGCTTCTGCCAGACACATTTGAGAGATAGAATACGTGCTATTTAGGATAAATGTTAAATTAGGAAAATAACCATGTAAACCAAAAAAGTCTATCAACATTTAGCATTTTGTCTATGAATTCTTTTGGATTCGCTGTGATACATTTTTACCATTTACTTCTCTAACTTCTGAAAGGAACACTCTAATTTTTAACATTAATATATTTATTTAGTTTAGACTATGGGCCTGCCCTTTTCTTAAAAAAACAAACAAGCATGAAACCCTTTGAAGTACGAAGAATGTAAGAAGGAAGCAAAATGTAAATATTGCTGTTTCTCGGGAATAGTAGCATTTTACATTGCAGAAGAAAAGAGACAGTATCCAATACATACTTTAAACATCATAACAGATGACCTTAGACCAGATCTTGTATAACAGGATATAAACTGATCCCAGACTCATACTGGGCTTTAAACTTACATGAGAAAAGCAGGCACGGAAGTTGCATGCCTATACGTTTTGAGAAATCGTCTATTTTTACAGCAAGCCCATTCAGAATCTGTCTTTTTTATCCTTCTATTTTCTCCATCATGTGTGTATTTTTGCCATTTATTGTTTGTTTGTTTTTAACCTTTTGAGTATTTCATTTTCTTGAATATTTTTCTGTTTAACCTCTTAAGGACACATAACTGAAAGATTCCGTCATGATTCCCTTTTATTCCAGAAGTTGTGTCCTTAAGGGGTTAATACAGGATGGTCTCTTATCTTCACTGCATTTACATTTGGTATTTATTCTAAATGTACATATGATACAATCTGTGCAATCATCTGCATCCTGCTTACTTATTATGTCATAATTACAAATAAGAGGCAAATTCATATTTTCAGCTGAACAAAATGGATACATTATAGTGATTAGTAGTGATATTTACTTTTAAAGGGAAACACTCACTTGTTCACCATATAATGTCTGCAGTATTTCAATGTTTTTTCCATTCATTTTATAAATGATAACCTGCCCACTGTGATTGTATCGTGGCTGTCCAGCAATGTAGAGTTCTTCTCCACGAATGGAGGCAGAGGTGACAGTGTAGCCTAATGATATAAAAAGAAGGATAGCATTAAAAAAGAAAAAAATATTACATTTCATAAAAAGTAACATATAAAGAGTCCATCTGTCTGATGAAGAAGTGCCATGTACGAGACAGTTATTACATTTATTTTTCCTATATTTAAAGAATTATAATAGCATGCATGTTTCATAATGAGCATAAGTTGAATTATTATTATTATTATTATTATTATTATTATTATACATTTTATTGAGGTTGCTTAACTGTATAGACAAATAATTGCTTTAACATTGGTGCATCCCTATAAAATGCATATTTTTAAAGGGCAGCATGATCACCCTAATTAACTGAAAATACTTACCAAGGTAAGCTGCCAGCATTTCATCTCTTTCCTCAGTTTTTGTTCTGAATGCATATTGGCTGGGTACTAAAAAAGTATCAGATTTCAGCATGACTACGGTTCCATTCCAATCATATGCTCCAACAGCACCAAGCATCACGTAGTCCTGGATAGCAGGTAATAAATACATGATCTATTATATATTTTTTTGTGGTCAAAGCTTTAACACATTGAGTTATGTGAATAGAATGAGAAAAAATAACAAGCCACCTTAAGCATGTACTGGCCACTGAACATTATAGGCTTGAAGGAGGAAAAAAAAACCTTAAAGGGACACTCTAGGCACCCAGACCACTTCTGCTCATTGGAGTGGTCTGGGTGCCAACTCCCACTACCCTTAACCCTGCAGCTGTAATTATTGCAGTTTTTTATAAACTGCAATAATTACATTGCAGGGTTAACTCCACCTCTAGTGGCTGTCTACTAGACAGCCACTAGAGGTCACTTCCTGGGTTCTAGCACAGGAAACCTGTGCTAGAGCGTAGCTGGACGTCCTCACGCTGTGTGAGGACCTCCAGCGTCGCTCAAAACCCCATAGGAAAGCATTGAAATGATTTTTCAATGCTTTCCTATGGGGAGACGTAATGCGCATGCGCGGAATTTCCGCGCATGCGCATTACGTCTCCTCGGCCGGTGGGCGAGATCAGTCTCGCCCACCGGCCGACGCAATCACTGGGAGGAGCGTCGCGGAGGCGGAGACAGCGGCGAGGGACATCGCCGCTGTCCCAGGTAAGTGACTGAAGGGGTTTTCACCCCTTCAGTAACCGGGGATTGGGGGGTGGGAGGGAGAGGGACCCTCCATTGCCAGACAAACGGATCGTTTTTCTGGCACTGGAGTTTCCCTTTAAATGAATTGCAATCTATAAGGATGTGAGGTAAGGATATATATAGCATTAGGTGTCTTGCCCAGGGACACTTGGTGATATTACCCTTGGTCTAACTAGCAGATACAGTATTATCATGTATTATCATGTGCAAGGAAAAATCTGGACACTCTGACTACTATGCATGTAGATAGGTAATATGGGAACATACTGTATGTATGGACAAGGGGATACTTTAACATTGTGTATATAGGGCACGAGAAGACAATAGAATACAAGAACATGTGCATGTGCAGACAATGGAATTAACAGACTTCTTGTATACCATCAGTGCTGTATTTAGCGCAAGGCTGACAAGACATTTGCCTTGTGCGGCACTTTCAGGAGGTGGCAAAAAAGGCCGCTCCCCAAATGCCCTGGCAAAAGCCATGCCAGCCTCTTGCCCTGGGGGACCAGAGAGCTGGCAGGCTGACCACCTTGCACCTCCCCCTGAGGCTGGCATCTGCTTGGGATGTAGGCGGGCGGCGAGGGAGCACTGTCCCCTGATGTCACTCCAGTCCTGGTTTCACTGAGAGGCATGCGAGGTACCTGAGCAGGAGGATGAGAACTCCCTCTCCGCCCGCCCACTCACTGGCCCGCTGAGCTGCAGCAAGCCTAACTGGACAACAGGGAAAAATCCACCAAAATAGTAAAAAATAAATTAAAAAATTGTGAGCGTGTTAGTGTGTGTTTGTTAGAGTGTGTTTGTGTGTCTGGTAGTGAGTGTTAGTGTGTGACTGTTAGTGAGAGTGTTTGTGTCTCTGTTAGTGAGTGTGTGTGTGTCTGTTAGTGACAGTGTGTATGTCTGTTAGTGAGAGTGTGTGTTTCTGTTAGTGAGTGTTAGTGTGTGTCTGTTAGTGAGAGTGTGTGTTTCTGTTAGTGAGTGTTAGTGTGTGTCTGTTAGTGAGAGTGTGTGTGTCTGTTAGTGAATGTTAGTGTGTGTCTATTAGTGAGAGTGTGTGTGTCTGTCACTGAGAGTGTATATGTGTTTGTCAGTGAGTGTGCATGTATGTTTGTCATTGAAAGTGTATATTGTTTTTCAGGAAGTGTGTATGCGTGTGTCAGTGTGCGTTTGGTTGTGTCCGTGTGTGTATCCGTGTCTGTCAGTGTGTGTATGCTTGTCCGTCAGTGAATGTATATGCCTGTCAGTGTGTGAATGTCAGTGAATGTGTGTCTGACACTGAGTTTATATATGTCTCTCAGTGAGTGTGTATGTGTGTTTGTCAGTATGTATCTGTCAGTGAGTATTTGTGTGTCCCAGTGTGTGTGTGTGTGTGTGTGTGTGTGAGACACTGAGTGTGCATCTGTCAGTGATTATGCATGCATGTGTTGTCAGTAAGTGTGTATGTATCGGTCAGTTAGTGTATATATGTCTCTGTCAGTGAATGTGAGTTTGTGTGTAACTGAATAAGTGAGTGTGTATGTCTGTGAATGTGTATGTTTTAGTGAAAGTGTGTGTTGGTTAAACAGTGTGTGTGTGACAATGACTGTGTATCTGTAAGTGAGTGTAAGTCAGTGCATGCATTAGTGAGGGTGTGTGTCTATCAGGAAGAGAAATTTGGAAGGGGAGGTGAGGGGGGTGGTTCCTGAGTTTTGTCTTGCCTAGTGCAGCACAAATCCAGAATACACCACTTTATACCAAAAATGTATTATAGTTTATTTTGAAGGGAGAGGAATGGAATTTTGACACTGTTATTCAACTCTATGCACACACTTTGATTTGGGGCTGGTAGATTCTTAATGGTTCGAATGTTTGCCATGACATTTGTGGCTGTTTGTGGGGCATGCAAGTGTGAATAGGGTAATTTCTAATGTATTGATTTATGTATATAACATATTAATACATGTGGCATCTACGGAATCTGTTGGCGCTATATAAATGGCAATAATAATAAAATGTTTGTATTTGCCTGATTTAACAAACAAATATATTAGTATGAAAATATTTTATTCCCAAAGAAAAATGAAAACCCAGCTGAAAATAAAAAAACAAACCACTTAATTATTAGGCTATAAGAACTTTCCAATACAAGTACTTTGTATGTCTGCTGACATACATCAGTACTGTGTGTGCTCAAAATGTACCCCCTTCTTCCAGCACTATTTGTGACTGTCAAAAAAGTGTCATATAATACTAGCACTGTGTGCCTGTCGGAAATGTGTCCCCCAATCCCTTTGCTGTGTGTGGCTGTTAAAGCATGCTTCTAGACTACCGTACCATCAAGTCTATTTTTTTTTTAGAATTTAATTTTTCTCTGCTTACATTTATAATTGTTTCATGTTAGCGAAATGTATTGAGTCAGCGCAGGGATAGTGTAACTCACTAGGTCAAGCAGTTTCCTTCATACCGATTATTTACATACGTATGTTTTTTTTTTTTACTTTTTTACTGCCAAAAACATTACTTTGCAATGTACCTATATCACCATCACTCAAAGGGTTAAACAAAATGAAAACAATATATTTTATCTTCATATTGACAGCAATTTTGATGGTGTCAGGCACCCCACCATCTTAACTTGTGACCAGCCCCCACTTCATGCTATTTTCCCTTATTCTAACATTTTAACATTATACATTTACCTTAGAATAATGCGCACTCAGTCCAGTTTGTGACATTTCCATTTCAAAGGAGGTTGCATTCTTTTCACTTGTAGCTAAAAAAAATGAAAATGTTTAATCAAATTTAAACAACATTAATTTAATTTTCATTTATTTACAGCAATAATGGGACAGTTTAAAGTTTACATAGCATCCACATGCCATATAAAATATTTGAATACAAGCAGAAATATCAATTTTGTTACATATAGTAAGTATAACAAAGATAAAATTATATATACCAACATTTTGGTTACCTGTATGCAGCTTTATACAAGGCCACAGTATGTAAAAATAAAATATGTTGGCATACTGCCTGCAATCTGCACACAGAATCTCTGTAGTGTGCTCAGAGCCCACTGCTCATTTTCTCTAACTACTAGAACGCAGAAATAAGGTTTGACTTACAATCATTGCTGCAGAGCAGGGATGGTCAAATGTATTGCTTTGGCAGTCATAAGGAACAGCCATTAATTCTGCAGAAGGTGGAAGAAGGGAGGGGGCTGTCATTTATTATCACTGTAAAAGGATTCAAAGGGACCAAATGGGGCTTCACTTTGCAATGTGAAAGACAGCAATGGAGCAGAGGGCATTGAGTAGTGCTTCGTGGGCTCATTTTCATTTTGCACTGATTTGTTTTATATATATATATCAAAACAGCTTGGCACTCTCCTGACTTATTCAATGGTAAACTCTGCCGTGGTGCTTACCCGCGTTCCATATAACTAAATAATATCAAGGGTGCACTCAAAGGACTTATAAACTTCAATAGTATTTTTAATTAATAAAATGAACAATTACATCTGAAAATCGATCAACGTTTTGATCCTTGATGGTCTTGAGAAAGACCCTCAAGGGTTAAAACGTCAATCGATTTTCAGATGGTATTGTTCATATTTTTTTTTTTAATTAAAAGCACTATTGTATTTTATAAGTCCTGTGAGTGCACCCTTGATATTATTTGTATATATATACCAATACCACTTCATGTTGATCGTTGAACCAAGCACCAAGTGAGACCAACATGTCCTGAGCTAAGTCAGGGAAATCTTCATCGAGGCAACATATCATCATTCATTCTACTCAGATGATATGTAAAGTTACCGATGGTGGACTCAAGATGGCGGAGGCATCTGATTTCGATGAACAGTCAGACTGTGTGGCCCACAGTAAGAGTATTATTTGTCCACACTGTTCCTATCTGGAGGTTTGTCCAATTACAGCTATTCATGGACATATATATGTCACCCTCCAACTTCGAAGATACTTTACCCCTTGAACTAGTATGATACATGCCAAACACATACAGTATCGCTGGGATACGCAGTGAAACTAGTGATTACTAGTAACAGCTTCACTGTCACAACCACCTCTCCACAAGTCGCATCTAAGTTGCTGCAGCAATGGGTACTGTCAGTGTATTTCTTGATGCCTAAGCCACTGGAAGCTCTGACAACATCTAAACTATCTACTGAATGGACCAGGATGCCTAACACCTTCCCAAGGTCAGCAACAGTGCCTGGACCACAAGATCATAAATTGCTATTATTTTTCTCCTTGGAAAGATGTATCTCCTTTTTATTGTAAATATCTTGTGTTAATTTTATATCTTTTACATATTTTGTAAATTTTTTGTTTGATTCCTCACAAGATGAAGTAGAGTACACACTTGTACATGTACAAGTCTGTCATCCCGAAGGTTCCCAGTAAGTTTCATGTTATATATTTCTACATTTTTCCTACATTCTATCTTTCTTGAAAGCAAAGGGTTTGAATTTACCGGTTATATGTCATCAGCTCTTCCATGTCTTGCATAGATCTCAGTCCCATGTGGTGTGTGTCCAGGAAACTGTCAGGATCCCGTGGGCGGCTGCGAGGGGAGGCTGCAGTCCGCTCGCGGCACTCACCCTCCAGCCGTCCGCGGTCCCCTTCCTGCCATGTGTTCGGCGGGCGGCATCCTCCCAGCCACGGGTGCCGTCCGCGTCTTCTTCCGGGTCCCCCGGCGGCAGCATGCATGACGCTGCACGCTGGGAGACCGCCCAATTTGTTACACGCCGGGGTCAGTCACCTGACCCGGCGTTAAAGGCACAGTGCCTCAATCACAGTGGGAGGTTTAGATATCTCCCACGTGTGATTGTTAATTCTGATTGGAAATTAGCCAATCAGAATTAACCTTCTGGTTTAAATACTTACCTTTCCTGTTCCTCCCTGCCCTGTTGTGGTCTTTGCTTTATAGTATTGATTCTGAACGTGTGCTTTCTGGTTACGTACTCTCTGGCTTGTTAATCTGACTTTGTGACTTTCTCCTACCCTTTGACCTCGGCTTGTTTCTCGTTATTCTGTTTTCTGGTTCCCCTTACTCGGCTTGTCTCCTGACTATTCTGTGTGTGCTCAACCCGGCCACTCTAAGGACCGGTACTGCACACTTTCTGTGTGTGTGTCTGTGTGTGTGTTAGCGTGTTGGGTTCCCCGAATCGTGACATTAACTCACTTTGCTAGACTGAAACACCCCTTCTTACACTCGCCTGTTTTCCTGTAGGTTACAGCTTCACAGGTCCTACTCATTTGGTCTACTTTTTCATAAATCCTTAGCTTTTATGTAAAATACCAAATGTTTATACACCAAAGACTCACTGTTTAACTCCTTGTGTTACTGCTATGCTTGGATTGATGCACTGAGGACCCTCTGTCCAGAGGCGAGAGATTGCTGTTTTACTTTAGTAGCCATGACAGCCACTCCAGTAGAGACCACTTTTGAGTTGACAAAGCTCTTACAGAGGGTTAAAGATTGTAGTATTGTGCCAATACAATGGTCATATCATGATCTTTTAGGGCAAATTCACAACTTTCTGTTAATCAAATAAATCTATTCTATTTCACAGCCTTTTTAAAGGAATATTTCACACTCAACCAGTCACTGGAGATCTCTCCTGCTGCCCATTGGAATGCCCAAAAAGTGTATTTCCAGAAAGAGTTTATAAAAAAAAAAAAAACCCACTCCACTTAAGAGGGAGTGATTATGCAAAATTTCTCAACTAGAATCTAACTCAAACGCCTTTGTCTCTGCTTACAAAAGAAAAACGAACACTTCCAAAACCGAATGCTACCTGACTTAAGGAAAGTAATAAAAATAAGGAAGAGTTGTCTAAGCTACAACTCCATCAAGCGGAGCTGGCACTAAAAGCATTAAAAGTTACAACTGCAATGGCAAAATGCTGCCTCATTTTTTAGCACGCAAACTCTTTTCTCATAGAACCCATAATACCACCCCATTTATCTCATCAGCACAAGGAGCTTACAATCCTGCTAAAATTGTAGAGGAATTTGCATGCTTTTACACCAAACTCTACAACTTAAAAGATGATTCAAACATACACCAAACCACTCGGGATGAGATTTGTGCACTTCTCGAGGGGTTGAAACTACTCAAGATTTCCTCTTCTCATCTGGAGGCTTTATCAGCCCCTGTGTCCTTGGAGGAAACAAATAATGTGATTAAAACAACAAAATCCAGGCCCAGATGGCCTCTCGGCCCTTTCTTATAAAATGTTTTCATTAGTGCCCATCCCACACTTACGTTTCCATATAATTCTTTTATTGCATGTCTTAGCCACAGAAACTATGAACATATGATACAAAATGGGGATAATGGGAAGAATTCTGTAACACACTGGGTACTCTTCTAGCCTTGCTCAACAATGAGTGATGGAGTTGTTTGATCGCTATGAATGGAGCCTGGGAGTGGGAGTGCTGGGTTAGGAGTGATACTTCTTTGCTTTTCTCAATCTTTCTATTGCTTATTTCTATTCCTTTTTCTGCTTATCCTATTCTTTTCTTTCCTTCCACAGTTGAGGTTGAAACAAATAGACGTAGGAATCACTTTTGGGACTTTATTATTATTTCGTTGCATTATTGCAAGGGTATGCATACAACTAGGGTCCAGTGTTTGTTATATGGTAAACATTCAGCTATAGTTACATTGTTTTAATCTTTTACATATTCCTGTGTCTACCATGTTAATATTTGATTGACTGTAACCACTTCTCTAAATGTATGTATCCACAATGCAACAGTCTTCTGTATAATGCTTCTTTTCTAATTTTTGCTAAAATACCAATAAACTTTCAATGGTAAAAATGAAAAATAAATAATTGTAAACAAAGTAATTGCTGCAAACATGCAAATTGTGTGCGTTGATAACACATAATTAAGTAGCTATAATGCTGCATTTGAATGTCACAAGAGTGCAATAAATATGTTTAACCTTGTTTTATCATACACTGTACTAAACTATGCAATAAAAAAAAACATCTGAAAGAGAGTTATCCTCAAAGAATAATTTTGATTCTTCTTCCAAGATTAGTATTCATTTTCCACAATGCTTGGTATGTAAAACACCATCCTTCATAGCTGCAGAACAAGATATTTAAGTTCATGTGGCTAAATAAAGCTGTTATTTCCATTGCTTATATAAATATTTCCACATTCTTCCTGGAGTACTAACAGTTATAATTCACAAATTGTACTCTCGCGCAAGCTACCTAACACGTGCAATTGCTTAAAAGAAAAGAGGTCCCTGAGCAGTGCCAATGCTTAGAATTTTTTTTTTTTTAACTTGGAAATTATTTTATATTGTTTAATACATAGTAATATAAACCTGATTAAATCCTTAACATTTTGTGCCAAAAAGATCCATATGTAACTAGAGAGAGACCCTAGGTAGGGAGCTAAGCATTTAATGTTTTTGGTAACAAAAAAATCAAAGTATGAAAATAGTGGATTTTTTTCCACTTTATTTTGGTATAAAATTTTACATTTAGTTATCTACTTTCCCCGATGTAAACTTCAGTAATAATAAGTGTTTACGTAATTTAAATTGATGAATTGATGAATTATCTATTGCACTTGCACAATTGTAAAATACATGTGTTTATTGCAAACTACGGTAAATTAATTCGTAAAATGCTACCTTAGCATAGTACAGGCAGCTTGTAACATTGCTGCACCATGTACCACAGCTCTGTGTGCATCTCTTATGCGGTTTACACATATTGGCTAACTCTCTGTATACAGATCTCACTCACAAAAGCAGCAATGTGAATGTGTTTGCCAGCATCTATCCTGGCACTAAAAACAAAGAAATGAACTTGCTAACCACAGACAAAACCCCATCTTTTGTTTAGTGACCAGATGCCTTGTGCCCTTCTTGTGCAACTTGGATGTACTGCATAGCTTTTCCTGTGCGCAGAGAGCTCATTTATCTGTATTCAGGGCATTGCAATTTTAGGAGAGGGGAGGGCATTTAGAATAATATGGAAAAAGAGGATTTGTGCAAAGAGGGTAGATGGGAAAGAGAGTGTGTGCCTCTATACATATCTTTGTGTGTCTGTGTATATATTTGAGTAATTGCAGCAATGTGTTGCATATTAAGTCCAACAAATGTGTCACTCAATTTAAATAATACAAATATAAAATGTCTAAAGAGTGGCAACATTCCTGCATTGGCTGCTGGCTTAGGAAAAGCATTGACATACTAATACAAGATACAATTCTTGATGCACAAACGAGAAATAGTGAATTAACCTGGGGATGTCTCCACGCATGGAGCTTAAGCTTGATATATAGCAGTAGCAATCAATCCAGTGTATGAAAACTACAAAATGTACTACCAGCTGTGTTATAATAGCTAACACAACGTCCCCCCAAAAAACACAGGTTCAGTCAGGTGTTGGTACTTTATATAGCACAGTCCTGAGACTGTCACTGACCTAATGTGGGCAATATGAGTAATGTCAAGGAAACACATGGAACAATATAAATGGGAACAATGCAAGTACATATGGGTTGGTTTGTACAGTTGTAATCAAAATTATTCCACCCCCATTGACAATCAGGTTTATTATCAAAGTTATAGACTTTTAACTATTTGCTATGAACAAATCAAACAAGAGCACTTAAAATACCTCAGCACAATGAATGGCTCAATTGTTTTCCCCAAATTCAACTGAAAATGCAACCAATGATTTCTCCAGGCTCAAAATGATTCAACCACCTGAATAGAATCCCTCACAACAGCACAAATATGCTGTATCAAGCACACCTGATGCAACTAATCAAGGGCTTCGTTAGTTGCACCAAATTAAAAAAAACATTTAAACCAAAAGTACACAGAAATTGGCCAAAACTTGCATTGCAACATATATAAATAATATAAACATTCTGTATATAGTTTGCAGCTCATTGGGTTCACAGAAAAAGTGAGAAAACTTAACCAATAGAGAGAAAATGAGGAGGAGCAGTAACAAATAAATCTATATTTATATATTAACCCCTTAAGGATGGAGGACATTCTTTGCCGTCCTTAAGGGGCTGGCTTTAAAGGACATCATAGAACGTCCTAGCCGTTCTTGCAGCCCACATGGCTGGCGCCATGAGCCCACTGCAGATCATGGTCGGGGGGCATGCCTGGCCCCCCAGGCAGCCCCCCTGTGCCCAGTGACTGTGGTCAACAGCTTCCGATCGCAGTGACAGGCTGTCACTGGGATTGGTATTTACCATTTTAAAATCGGCAGACGCACTTTGCCGCGGCATTTTCTCGGTGCAGATCACGGTCGGGGGCCATGCGTGGCCCCCCAGGCAGTCCCCCTGCGGTCAATGACCACGATCTGCTCAGTTTGATCGCAGTGACATGCTGTCTCTGCGATCTGATCGCAGAAACAGCCTGTCACTGCGATCAGAGTTACAGAGTTACTATGTGTCAGCCTTTTGGCTGACCCATAGTAACTGCAGGCATGATCCCCCTGCAGATCGCGGTGAGTGGCATGTCTGGCCACCCAGGCACTCCCCCTGTGGCCAATTACGATCTGCAGGAGGTGATCACAGTGACAGTTAGTCACTGTGATCACTGTTCCTATATGTCAGCCAATGATGTGAAATCACTGGCTGACACTGTCTCTGTCCCTCTCCTCCCCTCTTAACCCCTTAAGGTTAAAAATAATAAAAATAATAAAAATAATATAATAAATAATATATTCGTTAAAAATATACTTAGATCATATATATATATATATATATATATATATATATATATGATCTGAGTATATATATATATATATATATATATATATTTGTGGTCGGTTAATATTGTATAATGAAATACCTTGTGATTGGAATTAAGTCAGTGTGGTGTGCCGGAACCGATGTAGGGGGTAGGCCTGTAAAAAAGGGCCTCCCCGAATGAATTGTATAAGAGGGAGAGGTGGGTGGGGTGAACAGCGTGCGTACGGCAGGTAGGAATGGGGGAGTAGCGTTTATATAGGAACGCTTAACTCCTCCCACAAATACAGGCCTTACAGCCTTAAACTTGTGGTCGGTTAATATCGTATAGTGAAATACCTTGTGATTGGAATTAAGTCGGTGTGGTGTGCCGGAACCGACGTAGGGGGTAGGCCTGTAAAAGCGGGCAAAAGGAAATGCAAGAAAACACACTCATTGCACTATAATTATCAAATAAAATCAATTTGCCTTACTGCCTTATGCATTAGGAATGTTCCTGTATAATGTAGCTGATTCCTAGTGACTCTAATTATGTGTACCGGCGTACTGCTACAGGATGCCGTGCTTATTGAAAGGATGTGCTAAATAGGAGCCAAAGGTCCGAACCTACTCTAATGGCAGGAGTATGAATGTAGAAACTTATTTAGAAGTAGTTAGGGAATGATTAGTAGGTCAAGTGTCTTGATTGTCTGGTTTAAATGTTGGCGTGACACGATGTAGTGTTTGTACCTTCTTAAATCTTCCTTGAGGAGACATGATTTGCCATCGTGTGATCGTGGAGTTGTAGGGTTCCACAACCCTTGTACGGTTGCAGGCACATAGATTTAAGACCTGGTTGTGTGGTGTGAATGCTGTTTAGTGAGTCTGATACTGCCCAGTATTCCCATCTGTGGACGTACGTTACTGTAGAGTGATAAACCAATTATTTATCTTTTGATATCTTATGTTAAGATGGGGTATGGTTTGAAAGACTTGTCAGAACGTGTATGTCAGTTCGGTATAGTGCGATCGTGTGCGTATGAAGGTTTGAATAAAAGGTGGCAAAAAATTTAGAAAAGATTACAAGTTGATCAGTATGCCTGTGGATGTCGTGCTCCACTGAGTCTTGGACGAATGTCATGACTCTGTCATATGTATCTTAGAGCAAACAAATAATGCTCTAGGTGATAACTTGTGTCGAGCCCCAATAGATGAGTGACCGGAAGGGGATGCTGAAATGCGGATAATGCTTGAGTGTTGTGAGTTTGGTGAGGTACGAGACTGAGTGTCTCTTGGTCAGTTAACCCTAATAGTTAGGTAAATGCTGCAATCCCTTGTCCGATGTTGCCTTCTTAGGACATTCTGAAAAATAACATGACAACAACAATGAACTCAAATAACAACAATACGGTTAAGTAATATAGAACTGGCTGGCTAACTAGTGCCGAAGCGAAAAACTCTCTACCCCGTGACAAGTGAGGCCCTGCTAGTTGCCAAGCGGCTGGTGAGAGGCTCTACCTATGATTCGGCATGGGGCTTGAGCCACTAGCGTGGTGGCGGGGTGTCGGCCTCTCGGTGACAGTAAAAGATCCAAAACGTGTGGCCGTGTCAGGTGAGGCCCTAACTATAAACTCGATAGGTGGGTGAATGCGAGGCTCTAACTAGGATTTGGCCCGAGGGGCGAAAATCTCCGTGTTGAGATTGGGGAGTTGGCCTCGCGGGACCAGCTACATTGTACAGCTAAGGCCAGCTCCTAACCCTAGATAGCCAGTTCTCGGACCCTAGACGGGGGCTTGATAAAGGGGTAACGTAACGTGCTTGGTAAACCCAAGTTGTGGTTAATGATAGGTACCTGGAGATTCCCAGTCAGAGACAGAGGAAAAGAAGGGAGTGAAAGGAGGAAGAAAGAAGAGGAAAGGAACTGTGGTCAAGGGAAAGAAAATTATGTGCAGTATAGTGCAGTTCTATTGAGATATAGCTGATAGTACAGTATCCTTAGACCCTGAGGGTGCTGAAGATTCTCGTGATGGCTACTATATAATCCTGAAGGGAGATGTATGAAGGCGTTGTTCCAAGAAAACGTGGTAGTACCTGACGGAGAGAGGAGGGTGAAATTAGCAAGGTAGTGAGTAACAAAACGATTGTTACGGATAGTGAGTATGAATGAACGTATGACGAGTTGTCGAGTGTAGCCGTGGCCTGTCGAGGCAAGGAAGGAATCAAGCCCCCGTACCCCAATACCCAATCGTGTAAC